>NW_009944966.1:0-43087 GCF_000696875.1 Nestor notabilis | reverse complement strand
TATCTTTGTAGGGAAAAAAGTGATTTTAAAAACATACCGGTTTTTCCTTGTATGTCATTTGAATTGTGTTCCATGTGCTGAGACAATATTTTATCAGAAGTCAAATGGAGGACTATTGATAATGGTCTGGAAAGTTCTTAATCAAGCTTAGTTCATCCATTATTCCTTGGATATTTCCAATTTTTGCTAAAACCTGTTATTTTCCAGGTGTTCTTTGTGCACTTAGATATATTAATTTATAGAAGAATATGTGTGGAAATATTCCTATCTTTTGGAGTCAAAACTCCACTATTCTTGTTAGAAATCCTTTCATGCAGGACCCTCATTCCTACTTTACCAGTGGAAATATTAAGTAGCAAGTGAAAATCCACATGTAAAATATCAAATATTAGAATAGGCTGCTGATATCTGAATTACATTTTTCTTAAGAAAGAAGTTGCTAAAGAGCATAAGTCACAACTCTGAAATCACAGGTATTTTTCTCAAGGGCTGATTCAATCTGGGTTAGTAAAATTTCTTCTGTAATGATTAGCAAGGGGGTTAGGTGAAGAAAAGTTTGATGTTTTTGCTTTGCCATGTTACTGCTGTTTGTAAAGCAGTGTTTTGTTTGCAGTCTTTGTTAGAATGCATGAAAACCCTTTTTGGCATTAACCATCTATTTGCTTTTTCTTACCAGGTATTAAAGTGAAATTTAGAACCCAGGAACCTGATGGCTTGATTTTTTTCTCTGCATCACCTGGGAATCAGGAAGAATACATTGCACTTCAGCTGAGGAGTGGGCGTCCTTACTTTCTTTTTGATCCACAGGTACAAGAAAAGATAGAATCCTGTAAAATTCGCTTATATTATTCATTTCAGTTCTTTATTATTCATCTCACTTCCTTACATTGTTATCCTTTTTGTTTTTTCTTGTTTTTTAATTGATACAAGTTAATTTGCCTTTCAGAACCCTTGGGTAAGTGGAGATTTTGGGGAGAGAAATGCTGAAAGACTAAAGCCTTGCTCATTTTTATGTTTGCCACAATTTATGACTTCATTTTTTCCTTTCCTTTCTATGGGTTCAGGTTTTTTGTCAGTACCACCAAACTCCACCTAACAGCCTTAAGTACCAAGATTTCAAAGGTGGACAGGACTAGGTTTTGAATTACCAAATAATGGTTACATATATTTAATTATTTTTAAGCCTCCCACCTTGAGACTTTGTCATTTCCTACCAAAATCTGTGTGCTGACATTAATGTAATACATATTGTCTCTCTCTTCTAGTAATAATGATCATAGAAAAGACATAAATAGAGGAAAATATTATCAAATAATTAAAATGAAAAATTAACAATAAGGCCACGTGCCCTGCATTTCTGTTTGAGTATTTTCTGTTTGCTCTGTACCCCAAACTTGAATCTCCTCATGGAATAGAAAAGCATTACAGGCTCACTTTTATTTCATAAATATGCAAGAAACTGGATTTACTAATGATACTGTCAGAATGTGGTATCATGTGTATCCATATATGTGCATCCTTTTTGTAAGGTTACTACTGCCTCAGTGGTTGCTGGAAGGCCTGGTTGCTCTATGAACTATACCTTCTGTGACACCTCAGTGTCTAATTTATGTGATTGGTGTTGTGTGTCCTGCTCTGGGAGGTTAAACAGAAGTGCTTAAATGGTGTAAACTGGTGGGGATTTATTGATTTGATGATCCACTGTTAGCCTTTGCTTCATGAGGTCTGCCATGGTCTGGTCACTGGTGCTCCATGACCATGTGGAGCACCATCTCCAGCTTTGGAGAATCTGTAAAGAAGGCATGGTGCTGCACAGAGGCTAGTGGGTATTTGATCCCCATGCTTGAAAACATTAAATGTGCTTCTGACCCCAAGATATAGATTTCTATTCTTTCCACTGAATTTACACACAGGCTTTATCTTTTCCTTGCTGCAAACTGAATCAATGTGTACTTCCATTTTTTGAGACTATGCTTAACACAGTCATTAACGTTGCTCTCATCTGCGTTTTAATAGGTCTCTTTTCTCTCTTTTACACTTATACCTTCACTTAGGTAAAAAGGAATTTTTACTTCTTTTGCAAGATCTTTCTAGGTGTAATAGTTTGATGTATTTTTATTTATTTGTTTGTTTTAATGGGAATAGGTATCTTTTAACTAGGATTTTAGTGCTTCAAATAATATTCCTAGCTCTCCTTGCAGATTTGCTCCTTCTGAAGTAGCTTTATGTCAGCCTCGTTGGACTCATTCCCCACGAGATGTTGCATTTGTTTGCATTCACAGTATTAAGGGGGTGGGGAGGAGGTGGGACAGATGGGATAGTGGCTGCTTTGGGGCTTTTCTTTTTTGTTTCTTCATTCTGCCCTTTTTCTTTCCATTTTTTTCTCCTTTAGCTGTAACAAATGCACATCTTGTCCAGAGTCAGTTCCTAGACCTCCTCAGTTCAGCTAATATTGCAATAATCGCTATCTTGAATTTTAACAAATTGTTTATGAATATATCTTCTTTTATCTTTGTTTCATTTGCATCAGACAACTGTCCCATACTGATTTTTGGGATCATCACTTCCATATTGTTCCCTTTTCTTATAATGTCTAAAATAACCTATATTACTGTTTCAGTGGCTGTTCATAGAAATGAAAACAATCTGTCATTCAAGACATTCAGGTCTTAACATTTATTTACTATCTATCTTGAAAGCTAATGCTTTCTAGTTTCTCACTAATAATGTGGAAGAGATTCCTGTGCGTTCTCAGATACAGAAGTAGTGTACTGTGGCCCACATCGATATATTTCTTGTAGTATCCTTTTCAAAAACTCTTACCTGTGAAAATTCAGTTACCAAAATTTTTCAGTCATCTGTATCCTTAATATTTTGTGCTACCTCACTGTCTTTACCTTTGTTTCTATGATTGCTTGTTTCTTTTGCTGTAAGATACCTATCCTCTAAGGTCAGGTATCATGTTCTGTAACAGCATTTCTTAGTGTTTGGGCATCACAGTTTGCATTCATGTGCAAATGCTTTAATTACTACTGACATCATGTGGTTTCTTAACCAGGTTATATTCATTGTTTTCTCTAATCATGTTTATGGCATAGATGATAAGCATTTATGGCCCTGCCTTTGTGCTTTCTCTTAAAAATTGCAAACATTCCTTCTGATGACAATTGTGTCTCTGCTGCTTTTTATCTATAGCAGTGTGGTGTAATATTCTGTGCTCCCTTCCAGCTGTGTCTTGTCACAGGTTAATTAGTTTTACCCTTAGTCCCTTTCAAGATTCTGGTATGTATCTTTGCTCATCATCGGCAGCACATTTTCTCTTTGTTGTATCTGCTCTGGGGATAGTCCTGCCAAGTCTTCTTAGTGGGGAGTCTTCAGCTGCCTAACTTCTTCCTTCTCTAAGTGTTAATTTCAAATCCTTTTCTTCCTGCCCATTCATACTTCTCTCAACTTTACATACACCACCATTCATCTATCTGTTGTCTGACCATCTCTTTTGTCTCCCTTTTGTGTTGTCAAGCTGCTCTTTTTTCCTTCCTAATTGTTTTACTGTTATTCTTTGCAGGTTTCTACTCATGGTCCAGGAAGCATGAGTTTTTTTGCTGACAGTCTTGTCTGTATAATCAAATTGTTCCATAGACCTTCCTCCAAACTCATTGTGCCTGTAAACCTTCAGCTATCTGTGGTTTTTCTTCACATCATAATGCCTTTACATCCATCACTAAATTACACAATCAACTCTAGTTAAACTTATAGTTCTTTTGGTGGCTACAGGTCATTTGTTCTTTTTTCCAGGGAAGTAATCAATGTTTTATACAAAGTGAAATCACTAACAGTGGAAATTTAAATCCAATCTGGAACACCTATTTTCTTAATAATTATGACAGTCTAAGTATTGGGATTCTTCTCACAAAATGGAGGGAATTGAATCCAGCTTTCCTGTTGTCAAAGATGATCCATTTTCTAACCTGTATATCAAAAAGGAAGAACACCAAATGTTTTTCTTAATGCCTTTGATTTGGCCAGAGGTTGAAGTAGTAGGCACAGTCTGAGGGTCAGCTGTTACTCCCCTCCAAAAAAAGAAGATGGAGAATACATAGCTATGGATCCCAGCTATACCTTGCTGCTTGGCATTGGCAAAACTTCAGTACTTGTTCACCTCCTCAGTGGCAGGAGTTTGAGCACTGAAAGAACTTGATTGGGAGTAGTGTAGTTGCATTCATACTTGAGCACCTAGACAGTATCTTTGTGATGCTTCTGTGTGTTTTCATGAATGTAAATGTCAGCATGGAGAGCCACAGGTTCATAGTTACTTCATTATTTCTAAGAGCTACTAAAAATGAAGACTTACTATATGGCTTGGCAAACTTACTCAGATTTGGTTCCCTATGTGTGATTTCCAAAATGCATAACAAGCCATTTCACAACAGGATATTTGAATGTGATCACCAAGTCACTGGGGTAAAATGGATAAAATGACATACAGAGGCCTCCAGTGCTGTGCATACCAAACCCTGAACACCCCTGAAATGAAGCCTGGGTTAGCACATATGGTTGTGTGGTCCCTGATTGAAGTGGTTACAAATACATGTGGTTTCTGATGTAAAAAAAACACCCTTAGTGGTCTAGATTGTTGCTAAACATAATGCGAAGAACCACTTATTCAGGCACCTGATCTTTAGAATGCAGCATCGTTTGTAACAATTTTAACGCTAACTAAGTGCACTTTGATGAGACAGCATTTAATAAAATGCTCATTAATTTCATCATTAGCAAGGGTATGCTAAGAAGTAAGCCAGTTTCTTATGTCACGCCCAATTAGCATCCCATGCTAGTAATCCCATTAGTATTGTTGAATTCACTAATGGAAAAACTAATGGGCATGCTACCAGGGCACATTAATTGGGCATGACACCAGTTCTGGTTTTAATTATTAAACTACGATAATGAAATGTGTGTTTGTAAAATATTAAAATGTTGAAATAGGAGAGAAGACAATAAAAAATAGTATGTGAAATAGTGCACACTGGTATGTAAGGATATATAGCTTTGTATTGTTACCATGGGACAGAGGACTGCTGTACTAACTGCCTCAGTACCAAGATGTTGGCTGAATGGAGTAGGAAACATGCTGTAAATATTCATAGGGAATTATTTTTCTGTAGTCATGTACATATGTACACATCATATGTATTTTCATATATATGCTATGCAGTGACAGTCCCCAGTTCAAAATGTACTCTAAAATGTATATGGTGTTCATAAATCTATATTCTGACAAGCATTTTCTAATAGATGCACATCACTAAGGACAGGATATTAAATTTTAACAAGATGTTTTTAGTATTAATCACAGTGAGCACTTATGCTTATCAACAGGTTTCCTTCATATGCATGAAACCTTGAGCCAGAAACAGAACTAGAACATCTGGGGGAAAGAAACCCTGAACTGCCTGATTTGCAACTGCAAAGTAACAAGTTAGACCCCCAAATTATAAGGAAACTTAGTTTGTTCTTTTATATATATCTTGGAAATAGGGATTTCGGGGTTTTTTTGGTGTGTTTTTTTTTAAGCCATAAAGTAACTGCAGAGGTTGTGATTCTTTAATATTGTGTAGTGCCTCTGAACACAAATGTTTTTCCACTCTGTAGTTGCCTGCTACATAGGACAGTTCTGTTTTGTGAATTCAAGAAAATATCTTTGAGTTTCCTGACCATTCAAGTATAGTATAAAGTCCTGAGACAATATTACAGGAATTGTTGGGAAGTGAGATGATTATTTGGATATAAATCTCAGGAAAATTCTTGAAGTACATTAATTTTATTTTTATTGCATCATTATATGAATTTACATGGTATTTTGGTAGCTTAGAGTCTTGAGATTTGTTTTGGCAGATGCATATGGTCTGTTCCTCTTACTTAGTGATTCAGAAAAGATTTCTCTGTATTTTATCATCGATGTCTCTAAGTTCACCCACTCATATATTTTTTATTTTTTATAGTTGATGTATTAAAAAGAGTTAAAAATTGTAGCTAAACTTAAAAACATTTTTACAAGCATCCCTTGTACGGGAAAAACATCCTCAATAATTACCTTTTTTGCTTTTTATTAATCTGGATCTCGTGGCATGACCTTTTCCTTCATAAACACATTATACTCTCTAACCTAGATAGTCGAGTCCTTTTGATACCAGGTTAACAGGGACAGAACTTGCGTCTTCATACCAATCTACGTTCACCTCTTTCTTGGGTCCCTTGCTGTAGACAGGAGCTGCAGACAACAATTCTGATATGCAGGTGCTTTCTGTGGATCCTACGTTGAATCGTGGCCATCAAACTTCACAACCACAGCAATCCATGAAGTAGTTAAATAGGGACTTAATTTAGAAATTAAATAAAAAATAAAAAACTGAGTGACATGACCTTCAATAATTTGTGCCTCATCCTTTTCTTTATCAGGGAAACTACATGGGTTTTCTATTTTTAATAGAAACTGGATCCTTGAGCCCTCATCTATTATTTGAGAAGGTTAATTTAGTGGGGAAATCAGTCCTAAACTTCATTCAGTATTCCAAAACAAGTTAAACAGAGGACTCCTATCTTTATTTTTGGATGTTCTATACCACAGAGTGTTGCAAAGAGTAAAGTGTAATTCAAAATCTTCATAATATTCTAAATCAGATTCTTCTCTTAATAAAAAGGGATCTGCAGTAGCAGTCACTCCAACTAATGACGGTGGAAAAGAGTACAATGATAACAGTTGGCACCAAATAATTGCTACAAGAATTCAAGCACTGGGAAACATCACAGTGGATGGGCAGTACACAGGTAATCGATTCAGTTTCATTTTGATTTGTTGTTTTGGTATTAGTTAGGATATTGCTTACTTGCTTATTGCTTTTCCACTACCTGTGTTCATCCATACAGCAAAAAATTCACTCAGTTTCTTGACAGAATTACTACTGTTTTGTCTGTGCGCCTGAGGTATGTGTCTGATGTGAATCTTTGATAATTTAATACTAAGTGGGAGGATTTTGCCTTTTTGTGCTTTTAAATCTGTGATTTTTGTTAACATGCTTTTGATAAATAGAGCTGTAAATATTCCTTGGTATGTATGGGAAAGTATTAGAATATTAGTCTCTTTTATCAAATGTCAATATTGTGATACTGAGTTGAAAATCTGTTGAAAGCACTCAAGAATAATGACCTATTTTGTTCAGGTTTTTCCTTAGCAACTAGTGGCAGCACCATTATTGGAGAGAACACGGGAGTTTTTGTTGGAGGACTTCCACAGGGTTATCCTATTGTAAGAAAGGATGTAGGTGAGTATGGTTGTGGTATAACAAATCCTACACAGTGGCACTGACTTAAGTGCTTTTCAGGTTCTGTAGGCTGTATTGACATTGTGTCAGGAACATGAGGACAGTAATTAATTTGTATAATTATTTACACAAGTGTTTTAATAAAAAATATGTCTGTACAGTTTCTTGAATTTTATCTTTTGGGATATCTTAATAGCTGGTTTCATCATCAGTAAAGAAGTGTACGGGGTCTGTGCCCATTTTAATGAATGTTATATACAGAACTGGTGTGCATGTGAAACTAATGGGTATGGTTTACATTCTAGATTCCCTAATTCTTTCCAGAAACACATGTACAAATTGGTTTTACTAGCTTAAGCACAGGGTTATACGTCCCACCATCCCATCTAGATGCAGGGATATAACATACTGGCTTTTTTGGTGTGAGTTTGGATCCTTCAGGGATCGTTGCATTGAAATTAGTGGTGTATGAATACACCTCTATTCTACACCTGTATTTATGAGCTGAACTATAGCTGGCTTCCAGAAGAATTAATAAACATATGTTCTTACATATGAACTTGGTGTATGTGCCAAGTGTGTGTTCTACCAGCAGATAACACAGAGGTGACTGCATACAAAACCAGTATGCAATCAGTTGTTCTCAGTGGATATACATATCCATTGAGTATAAACCTGTATATATTCATATACAGGTTTTTTGGTTTTTTGTTTTTTTTTTTTTTTTTTTTGATTTGGGTTTCTTTTTTCATAATAAACTAAAAGCCAAATTGTTTATTAAGTTTGTGTTCCCATCACTGATAAGGATGTGAAATCTAGCTGATGACTTGATGTGAGGTACACTAGAGTTCAACTTCCTCTTTCCTTCTTTATGTGACCTTACTAAAACCAAAAATACATGCATGTCTTCTTCTACAACTTTGGTTCATAAAGTAATCCAGGATGCCTCCCTCAAAAAACAGCTAAATAATCAAAATGAGATTGACTAAAAATACCATTCAAGAGAAGGCCATCTATAAAACCTGCTTTATATTTTTGTCCTCAATAAAGAGATAGCAGCCGTAAATCACTATTGTTTTTATCCAAACAAAGAAAGAAAAATTTCTTGAGGAAGCTTCTAAACATGCATTCATCTGCCTTAGCTTTTGCAGCAGTTTCTTTCTATACAGCAGATGCATGCCTTTCTTCACAATAACGGTTCCGTTTGAAGAGAGTAAACCTGCAAACTTGCCTTGGAATTTCCATGGAGTAGGTTTACGCAGTTGATTTGAAAGTACCTGTATGCAAAATCTCACAAAGTTAAATCTTTTCCAGCTACATAGCAGTAGCTGCTGTCTTTAGTGACTAGACCCATCCAGAAATCTGGATTTAGCTTGGAGACCAGCTTTATGAAGTGATTGATGGCTCTTTAACAATGCGCACATGGGCATATATGATAGGGTGAGGGTGTATAAAGCATATAAAATAATCCCTGTCTTTAGTTGTAGGCTTAAAACCATTGTTTTCCTTTTTCGTAGGGATGAAGATGATAGTCCAGAAGGGATTTGTGGGGTGTCTCAGGGACATATATTTGAAAAAAGTGCACACTCCCTATGAAAACTGGGAATCTTTGGATTGGGAGGATGCTGAAGAGCAAAACAATGTCTGCCATGTTTGGGAAGGATGCCCCGTCGTTCTCTCAGAAGGAGCACATTTTCTTGGCAAAGGTAGTTTGCGGTAGTGCTGCACTAACCAAGTATGTTCTTGAGATATAAAAGGTGATCAAATCAAACGCATTGCTGTCATCTGCTTTTCAAAGCAGTTTTAGTTATATAGGATTATTTTTGAATGCTCTAAAGTTTGGTTTCTGGGTTTAGCAAAGGCTACCACATGAAAGAGGAATTGAATTCCCAGACAGGTGCTGTAATGCAGATTTGAGATGCATGTAAAAGGTGAAGTTTCACTTTTGAAGAGGCCCAGATGCCTAAAAAAATGCCAGGTAGCAAAATGTGGGTCATTGCACCAGTTGTTTGTTGCAGTATGTTATGGATAACTGTCCTTTACAAAACTGAGTGATAAAGTTGTAAACCTTATTCTTGAAACCTGAGTTCTTCGTGTCAAAGTAGAAAGTAGCACCTAGATTTGTGCTTTTGGTTTCTTGAACCTATTTATTTATGTATTTGATTAACTGAGGCATGTGTTCACTTTCTTTCAAGGGTTCCTGGAACTGCATTCAGGTGTTTTCAGTGGTGGACTGGAATTTGAGATCTCATTCAAATTCAGAACAGATCAACTGAATGGATTGCTTCTGTTTGTTTACAATAAAGATGGCCCAGATTATCTTGCAGTAAGTTCAGAAATACAAATAAGTATATTCAGATATGACCTGTGAGTGTTGACTACTAAGATATGTCCAGCATGTAAAGACATTTCAAACCATAAGTTATTTTTATGTTTTACTTGTTTTGGAATGCTGTGCGCAGCAAAGTGTAAAGCGAGCAAAAAGGCTCCAACAAATGCTCAGGATAAATTACTTGTGTTATTTATATCATGACTAAAAAAGATACCAGTATATGAAAAGCAGATTTTTTCTCTTTGCTGGATTAAAATTGATTAGAAAAGAGAACAAAATGCATGTATTAAAAGGTTTCACTTCATTCCTGGGAAAGTACAAAATTACCCAATTTCCCAGTTCTCATACTAGAACAAAATCAGTTAAATTGTGAATCAAAAAGTTAATGACAGAAATTGTCTAGTATCCAGAAATTGTCTGGTATCCTAATAAATCTTTCTCTTTAAGTATATGTTTTTTTTTATAATTGATATGGTTTCTTCTTTTTGATTTGAAACCTATAGACAGAAATTAGTGGTCCAGCGTAATCCCATCTCATCCCTATCACTAGAAGGAAAACTGTAGAGGTAGCTCCACAAATCCTGTATTAGGCAAAGTTGTGAGATAATGCCAATGAACTTTCTTTTTGGTGTCTGTTAAACAAGACTGGTTTATGCTCAGAAGTACTTGTGCTTCCATCTTTTCCAGGACTTTTTTTTTAAGGTTGAATGTGTTTGTTGCAGTTTTTCAAATGTTTTTGTTAGTTAAATGGCTCTGGATTTTCATCTTTTTCTCCTCCCAGGAGAAGAAAATGAATGTAATTAAACTGTGGTCACCATTGCCTAGTGGATCAATTCTAGTGGGTATTAGGGAGGATTATGTTGAAAGTAGTATCTCTTTTCAGTTAGTCCAAGAAGCAACCGTTTACATTCACAGATTTCTGAGGGTATTTTTACTCTTTCTGTCCCAGTCTGCCTTTTCTGCTGATTAAATTTCATTTATTTAGTTAGTTTATTTAGTCTTTTTCAAGTAGCCTTAGTTAAAAATTATAATGAGTTCCAATAACAAGTCTTGCAAATTACATGTTATCACTTCAGTTTTGCCCTCAAGTAATGACCAAGATCATAAGTTAACAGCCTAAGATGCTATGCATCCACTACCGTCCCACTCCAAAAAGACTTGTGTGAGTGTAATTCACACTGCAGGGGCACTATTTATGTGAGACATATTCACATGGACAAACATGGGGTTTGGGTTCTTCTGGAGATTCTTTCTGTGTGATATCCTTGTTTCCTTTCTATTGTGAAAGACTAATAGAAAAGAAGAGGGCAGCTTTTTGACTATAAAGGAAGAAGGGGACTCACTAAATGAAATGTGGAGTCAAAACTACGAAGTAGTTAGACAAAACATTCCCCATCTCTACTCATACTTTCAGATTTTTGGCAGTTTTATATTATTCCTTTAGCACTGAAAACTGTGATTAGGTAATTTTCTTATCATTTCTCCAAAGTCAAGTAAACTTTCTTTAATCTCACTTTACTCCTGACCTCAACATCTCCATAGCCTTAAGATGAGGAATTTTAGGGACAATGAGTATATGCATGTTTTTCCAACCCTTGCAGCTTTGTGTTCTGCACATGCATAATGATGACAGAAAGTTTTTCCGTACACTTGAGCTCACAAAAAAAGGTTAATAGAAAGTGAAAATGAGGTGTGTAGCATGTTGTGCATGAGCTACGATGTCTTTGTTAGGAGACTTGGTCAGGAGACACTTGAACTGCAAAACAGATTAGAAGCTATACCACTTACCCTGAGTGCCAGTGTAACACAGTATTCCCTGACCCTTCCCTTTGCATAGGTCACAGCTCTCTTATTAGCTTTATAGTTTTGGAATGACTGTAGCTAGACAAATGGCTGGTCTGCTACCAAACAGCACAAGACTCAGTCTTGCCTTCTGCCCAACACAAAATTAGTCCTAAAAAGCTGCTGTGTGTAACGTTCACTTCTTCCATGACTTCCATGCCCTGAGAATAACTCAAGTCGGAGAGTTCAAACTGATTCTTTTTGGATCCAGGCATAATAATTATAAGCAAGCTGTGACCAGATAAGCTAGTTGCAATCACTAGCTCTCACTCTGGCATGTGTTTCCTTATGACTTTATGTGATTGAAAGAAGATAATGTGACTGCTGATAGAGTTTGTATTACTGATTTTGATGCTGACCACTTCAACAGCAGCGAAAGCCTAAGCACTGCTAATCTCATGTGTGTCAGTGGCAGCAGGTCCCAAGACGTTGTAACTAATGATTCACTTCTACAAAGCTACACAGTAAGAAAAGAGTCCTGCAGGAACCTTTTCAAAGGAATTACACTTCAGAATAGCTGCATGAAGTATGGTAACTAGTACCCAAGATTAAAGTGTTACCTGTGGTAAGGAGGGGTGTGAAATAAGTGTTTTGGGAACTCAAAGTGGAAATCTTTATTAGCAAAGATGTGATGTACTCGTGTGGGACTTGTGAAGGTGATATTCCTTTTAGTCACCAGTGATTTCTTTCTGGTGTCAGGAAGAAATTCCCATTCCCCATCCATTAAAGAGTGACTGATTCGGAGGAGGCTATTGAGGGGTCTGTGTTTGGGCCTCTGCCCTCTGGCTGGCAGGTCTGAACTTGGCTAGTACCAGTACAGAACATTTTCTGGTCTTTATCATTTCAAGGGTGCATTACTGACCAGTGCTCAGTTTGTAATCTGTCTTGACTCTCAGTCCTTTTTCTTGAAAGCTGCTTTCTATGTATAGAGTACCAGTGGCAGCCCCTTTGTTATTGTCATGCTGAGAGTACACCTTATCCTAATGCCCAGGTAATTAATAAAAGCTTTAGTCAGAATCAATCCCTGTTTCAGTCTCAGAGAGATGCCACAAGCTTCCAGTGGGCCTCTAGAAGCTCTTCTTGCACCTCATATCTTCCAGATTCAGGCTAAGCTTAGGCTTTGCTGATTCCAACCTTAAGTGCTCAGGTATATCAAAATAAGAATTGAGTGCATAGAGATCAGTATTAATAAGATTTTGCAGTGGTGTTTAATATCTGTATCCCAAATTCTGAAAAGCAAGTATGCTTTTAAGCATTAAACTGAGAGCATGCTCAGGTTTAGAGCTGTGATAGAACTCTCTTGTTCTGTTGAGAGATAGCTCAGGTGTCTGGCGGAATAAGATAATCTTCATGCATTTTCGATTTAAAGTCATAATATATTTTCCAAGATTAAAAGTGTTATCCAAGGCAAACAATTTATCTGTTGTTTTTCTGAAGTATGCTCAGTACCAGAAAGAATCCTAGTTCTATGCAGGACTTTGCTTTTTTCTTTTTAACATCACCATGCAGAACAGTTAAAACAGTGGTCCTCTATCTTTAGCTGCACTCGGGCATTCTAAATGTCAGTCCAGGTCAACACAAAAAGCACAAGCATCATTCACTGCCTGCTTAAAGACTGTGCCAAGATGAGTAAATTGGAAGGGGGATGTGCTGAGTAGTGACCCTGTGTCAAACACCCTGCCCTCTCTTCAGCTTCCAGGGCTGGCAGACTTGCTGGCATATTACTGTAGTCATGCTGCTGAAATGCTTTCTTCACACCAGCACAGTGCGCTTGGTATTAATTCTCATCAGGAAAGAAAAACAGTGGCTTGTCCAATGGGCTGCTTTGTCAAGTTATACTCATCAGCACTGGTGCCAGGATCAGTCTCTTCACTTTTATTATAGAGTCCTTGGCTAAGAAGGGCTCTGAACTCATGGAAAAGTTGTGGTCCCAAAGAAACAAATAAGCAAAATCCTCTGTCTCGTGAGCTAGCAGCCAGTGTGCCCTCTGAAGTAGGACCTGTATTGCCACTGACACCTCAAGTACTGAGTTCATACTTTAGTTGGGGTCTCTGTTAAGGAAATACTGCAATATGAATATTAATAGTAACCTAAATATGTCAGTTCGTCAATACTGGTGATGATAAGCATTTATATTAAATCTGTAGTTTTATTATAAGATTTTGGCATGGGAACAGTAATGCTTCTTTTTGTGCATGTATCTGTATTTTTTCAAACTCCAGTTCATCACCTAAGTATATAGTCCTCTCTACATGCCAGTTTACAGTCTCAGCCTACTTGTGTTCCATTCGGTTAGGATAAAGAGTCTTGCAGTAAAGCTTTGGAAACTTCTGCAGTGAAAAATTTAAGGAAAATGTATTTCTGTTAGAGAATTAGCACATTAATCTCAAAAAGCACATACAAACCCAATTATTTTCTTACAAGATTTAGAAGAATAAGGATGTATGGATGTTAAGAATCGGTGTATGCTGGAAACTTTCGAAATTGAGTTTACCAGCCAATTAAAAAGACCTTAATCAGGTCTGACATTTCATCTCCGTATTATCTTGTTACATTCTTCTGAAAAATGAATTGATAGATAAAATACTGATTTCTCGTTCTCAAAAAAGCAAACCAGTCCTGGTTCATTGTCTTTTCTTTTTACTTAGTGCCATAGTTGACAAAAATCATAATATATCTTCCTACCTTCTGAATTATCCAATATGCTGTATTAAGCATATTTTGTGTAAACAATTTTATGGTGATTTCTGCTATCCTGAAGTTAAAAATTGATTGTTTATTGACTGCCTTTGTTTCTTTTTAAATAACTGGATCTGTTGTTGCTGTGTATGTGATGGCTCTTTCAAATCCTTTTTCTGTTTTAAAATGCACAGATTGAACTGAAAAGTGGAATGTTAAACATCTTCTTAAAAACTGGCATTGTCTTTACACAAGTGGATCTCTGGTCAGGACTGTCTTATTGTGATGGGAAGTGGAACAAAGTCACTGTGAACAAGGAGGGCTCTGTCATTTCAGCAAGTATGAATGAACTGAGAGAGCAAATGCTTGAACCCCATGTTCAGGAGCTGAATGTAAACTCACCTATCTATGTAGGAGGAATCCCACCTGAGATTCAGAATGTTTACAAGGAACTGGCATTAGAACAAGGTAAGATGACACTAAGAAGCATGTATGTTTCTCAAAAACTGCTGTCATGCACAAGGTGGATGTTCTACCAATTATTTCTACCCATCTAGTGTCACTTAGTCCTGATCTTTTTGGAATGCTATAAAAAAATCTTCCAACCCAGTAATCTCTGAAGCAGTCTAACTCAGGAGAGGAACTGAAGAGTAGTAAATGGTAATCTGAGATTTCCAACCAGAAAGAAGATTTCAAGTCTTCATCAGAGAAAGCCAGTTCAGATAAACTTGTTTCACTTGATCAACTTGTGCCACTCATAGATCTGGAATACAAAACCAGTGGAAAACAGTAAACATAGCTTAAATCACTGTAATGAGGTTGGATACAGTGACATGGAAGAATAGTTGAAAGCTTATTAGTCCTCTTTTAGATTATACTGATTCTGGTTTAAAAAAATCATGTGAGTATAAACCCCTGAATTTGAATTTTGGCTACATTACTATGATGTTTCCATGTTATCAAGAGGATGGGAGATAGTCATGGGTTTAGCCAGCACTGTGACCCTTCTGTTCTGGAATAGGTCAGATTTCTAGGGAAAAGAGAGAAGTATTAATTACAGACTGATACTAATGGCCTCCAAAAAAGATTCCGTATGAAATGCAGTAACAAAGTGTCTATTACACGAGCTCTGTTTATGATTTGGGTGTGTTTTTCATTACTTATGAAACTATTCATCAGTTATGGCAATTTTTTCAGATACTTTGGGCAAATAAGTAGCAGTCAAAGAGTGATTTGTGGGGAATCTAGAAAGTGGCTTTGAATGCATGAACTCACATTGAATGTGTGCATTCCAGTAAGCTCTGCAGAGCTGCATTGAAACGGTGTGATTTCATAGCTATAGAATAGTTTGAATCAAATCCATGCACTGGCCTTCACAGGCAGCTCAAAAAAATTGTTTTAAGTATTCTTTCAGCTGCAGGTATCACATATATTATAATTTGCCTTCAGGTTCTGTGTGCATAATATTTATGGCCCAAAAGAGCTAGCCAGTCGCACCCTGTCAGTGTTGCCTCATAGCAGATGGTATAGCCTCGTGAATGGATGTGTTCACAACTCCTGCAGCAAAGAGATCTGTGAACAAAGAATCTAGGGCAAAATAACATCTAAAGTGAATGTCTGAAGTGCATATTTAGGGACATCAATAAACATTACTTTTTTCACCAAGCCTCCTAAGCAGGCAACAAATAAAATGGTGGCTGCGAATTTATATTCAGAGCATCTGAAGATAAAAACATTCTTGTTTGTTCCTAAATACAGATTTAGATGAGCAAGATTAGCTGTTACAGCTTTTGAGCATACTTTTATTTAGGACTACATTGGTGTAATTGTATGCTAATAGAATATAGAGACCTTTCGAGTTTAATAAATAATTACAAAAGGTTTTCTCAGTGGTTGCTTGGTAGTTAATTTTGAATAAAGGAATATTGTTTTGCTTACAGCAATGAGGGATAAATATCCTCCTACCACCTCACCTCCATGCGAGTTACAGATAGAAATTTCAGATAGTCTGTGAACCATCCTATGCCTTCCTGAAAGGTCAGGATGGAGGGGAGCTGGCAGGAATGTTTGTAAGAATTTGTACTGTCATTAGTTATTCCGCATATATTTGAGAGCAAATAAGATATCTTGGCTGACATCAGTCAGAAATCTTCAAATAGTGATAAATGCAGCTAAAAAGATACTAAAATTAATGTATTAAAATAGGTTGTACACTATGCATCTCATTGTAAATGAGATACCTGTTCGTTTTGTCTAATAGTTACGATGCCTGTGCATACTGGGATTAGTTCTTTCCTCTGCCACAGACTGCCTAAGAAGCTGAGAAGATTGCTGTGGAGTAGGAGTTGAGTTTAAATTAGGATGTATTCATTTTAAGGAGCAGTTTGTGTAAATCCCTAGTGTTATGGAGAGAGAAGATGTTTCAGAGGATGACTGAAAATGGGTGTCCACCTTCAGTGCCCTTACCTTGTTACATGAACTATGTATGGATATTGGATTGTCAGATCAGGCTAAGTACAATACTACTCTGATCTGCCATCTCGTAGTAATAAAGGTAGTAAAAATACAGATGGTAAGTATGGTGCTTTCACAAAGCAAAAATAGAGCACTGATCTGTGAAAGGCTGATTTGTAATTTGCAAAGTTAACTCTTCCAAGTTGAAATCTTCAGTTTGATTACTGTTTGCTTTGGCTTTATGTTAAACACAAATCACTTTACTCAGATTTGAGACCTATTTTGTATCAATTTATTAATTCCTTTGTAAATTAAGTCATAGAACTATATAGAAATTTTAACAACTGCATGCTGAATTTTGTAGCAGTGTTTTTACTACCAGTAACTAGTCTAACGTGTGTGTAATGTTGATAGGAACGCTACACTCACAGAGAGGAATATATATTGTATGTATATATAGAAAGAAATATAAAATGAAGTTACTTACTTTTGCTCATAAATGAACAGTTTGGGGTTATGCTTCAAGAGTATGCTTGTAAACAGCATACCGGTTATATCCCCATGAGGAGAAACTTCTGTGATATCCTGAAGTTAATGACATTTTCAATCTAGATATTCTTCTCAGTTTGAGGAAGCAAGTACATTAACAAAATATTAGCAAGCAGCAGAAAACTGGTTTTCAAATTCAGAATCACTTTTAAGGTAATAATTTTGAAGAGAGAAGTGACAGAAAGGAGAAAGCTATTTTCTTGTGGGATGGCATTGACAGCAATGCAAGTATAGTCCAGTAAGGTAGGAACACAACACTAGAATACCAGGGATTTTATCAGCTTAGTATTGTAGAAGTGGGGACAGAATGTCATGTTGGTAATCAACATATCCACATCACAGTTTTTAATGCTGAAAATATAGAATTTAAAGGAACAAAAGTGATTCTTAATTAATGACTGAAGCTCTTTATGTGATACTAATCCCTTACTGTTTGCTAGGTTTCGGTGGTTGCATGAAGGATGTTAAATTTACACGAGGTGCTGTCGTTAACTTGGCATCTGTGTCCAGCAGTGCTGTCAGAGTCAATCTGGACGGATGCCTATCAACTGACAGTGCTGTTAACTGCAGGGGAAATGACTCCATCCTAGTATACCAAGGGAAAGAGCAGAGTGTTTATGAGAGTGGTCTACAACCATTTACAGGTAACACATTGGTTCCTTACATAAAATACATCATTTTTATTTCATTCTGTATTCATGTATTACCATGTTCAATGTTTTTTGGTTTGTCTTTTTTTTTTTTCCCCTCTATACTTCTCTATATTTTTTGAAGAATACCTTTATAGGGTGGTTGCCTCAAATGAAGGAGGATCAGTATCTAGTGCATGGACTCGTGTTCGTACAAGAGAATCAGGTAAATATAATTTTAAGGCTTACTTATTCCCATTTTTCATTAGCTGTCTAGTATCATGTTGGAGAAAATCCCACCACAACAATTTTGAGTAAGTTGCATAGTGTTTCTGAAGGAGCAAAACTGCCTAATGCTTTGAATAAGTACCGAATTACTATCTTCAGCTATAAAATGTTCAGGCAAGTATTTTCCACACATAATTCAAGGTCTTTTCCAAGTATAGATTAGATGATGTAATTATGTGAGAGCAAAGAATATGAAAGGATTGAACTGCATTAGCCAAGAACAGCCATGCATGTAGGTATGTTCATATGTGCACATATAACCTTATGTTACACGAGTCTGCAGGAGTAAGTAAATCTGTATTTTCCTTTATGATACAAAATCAAATGTAGAGAAGAGATGCTGCAATATCAGGCACAAGCTGTGGAAGGTAAGAGGCCATATAGTTGCTAGGGAGAAGAGGGTCTTGTGAAAGCTTTTCATTACATTACCTGCACATGGGTACGCTGCTCAGTGCTGCTGAATGAGAGTTCTTTTAACACAATCTGTTCCATAGATTGCGTGTGAAAATGTGGCAATATGTACTAGAAAAGCAGCATGTGGCTTCTGGAGAAGGTTTCAAAGTAAGAACATGATACCTGCTGGGCCTTAAAGATATTTTATGAAGAAAATTTAAAGGACCTTTCCTCTTCTGTTCAGTGTTTTTGTAAACCTTGTTGAGCCAGCAAGTTTTAGAAGATTTACAATTCTGCATATTTTATTTAACCAACTTTCCCTCTCCTGTAAAGCGAAGCCTGATTGCATTCCATCAATGCAGAGAAATCTTATGATGCAAGGTATTCAATGAATGCTCTTAAAAAAATGGTACAATACCTGCACAAATATTGGAGTTGCAAATGCATTCTTATACAACTTACTGCCATTATTTTGTGTGCCACCCAGAAGAGAGAAAAAAATCATGCATATTTTCATATCAACTGTCTGACAACTGTAAGGTTTACCATAAATTTATGTTTGCAAGCTGACCACAGCACTGAGCAGTCCACATTCCCTGAGGTTGGAGAATAATTACGCTATTTAATTATTTTTGAGTTGGTTTTGTTATGTCCCTTATGAGAAGACCATCTGCTATACAGTACCTTACTTTGCCCTGTGATACACTTCAGAACTAATAAAATCAATATACTACTGAAGCATTCCTGGAGTGTCACATTCTTACTTTACACAAAAATCACAACTTCCTGGTATTTTTGTACTATCCACTCTGGTACCCTTCTTATAAAAAACCAAGGTTGTATTCATGTTTAATGAACCTAAACAATAAAATTACCAAAGAAAGAGGTTATTGAGAAAAGCAAATGATCAGCAGCAGGGCTAGGGAGACCACATGCATTTACAGCAAACTCATCACCTGCCATAGTGTTCCTTGGGCCTTTCCTCTGCACCCCTTGTGCATTGTCTGTGATGAAGCTGTTACTGGCTAGACCTTTACTTGGTATAACAATATCTCATAAATAGTTAAAGATTATGGGAAGTTAGATAATTTTTTGGTTGTTTGGGGCTTTTTTTATTAGCAACTGTATGCACGTATGGCAGGGGGTTGGAACTAGATGATTTTAAGGTCCTTTCCAACCCCAGCTATTCTATGATGCTATGAGCTTGGCTTTCCAGTTCTATTAAACATCTTAATTTTCCTTCTTTTCTTTTTTCTTTTTAATAAATACAAATTCCTGCTTTGCTCTGAGACAGTTTATGGCATTGTGGAAGTATGAAAAGAAATGGAAAAGCTTACATTTTTTTAAGTACTTTTGTAAATGAGAATGCACCTTTTCAGAAACATTTCCTAGTTGTGGCATTCTGTGGCTTAGATAGCTGACAAATAACTCAAACCCTTGTTTCTTGCAGTACAGTCTCGCTTCATTCAGTTGTATGATTATAATGCCTGAACTTGTTAGCTACATACAGTTCACCTCCTCTCTTTGTGAGTGATGCTTAAATTTGTTTGATACATTAAATGTTTTTGGAAAATTGCAACAAGACAAGAAGGAATGTTATGTAGATGGAGTTTTGATGGTTTTGAAATATAGCTTAAACTGAATAGCTCAAGATGTGCAGTCATATTAAATCAATGCTGAAAAGTTACAACTCTAATAAATTGTATTTATGCTAATGGTTGAGTCTGATTTACTGCAGCCATTAAAAGTGAAGAATAGGGGCAATAGTCTCCTTAGAACTGCCTTTTTCTGTATTTTCTATTTTATCCTTCTGCAGTTCCACAAAATGTGCCAACTCCCTCAAGAGTTCACAGTATAAATGGTTACAGCATTGAGGTCACCTGGGACAAACCTGCTGGGGTCATAGGTGTAATTGAGAAGTACATTTTGAAGGCATACGAAGAGGATGGTCCCAATGTACCCATCACTAGTGCTGAGCTTGCTGACACTAGTATGCTCACAGGTAAATGTTAAGTACCATATTTGAGGCACATCTAAGAACACAGGATGCTTATATCTCCTTTTGTTGAGCTATAAAGTATTACTTCTCTGGTTTTGTGTATCCACAGTATAGATAACATTTGGAAGAGTAGTATTTGTTTCAGCATCCATGTACATAGCAATGCACTGATTTCAAAGAACAATAGAAATTAAGCTACAACACAAATACTAAAAAGCAATTTTGAGGTATGCCTTCCTAACCTATTGGGAGAAATGCTTTTCTGTTTGATTATTTTTGATTACTATATGTGATTTTCTTTTCTTCCCTCTTGTTACCTGAATTCACATACATAAATTCACAAATTACCAATTCGCCTAAATTAAATGTGAGTCCCAAACTATTTGAGCCGATGTACAAAAGCACTTGATACTTGCTTGATTTTATCATATTAACCTAACTGATGTCAGTGGGAGCTAGCATGCATTTATGTTAATCAGATGCTTTGGTTAATACCACTGGGTTATCATGGAATGAAGGGATCTGGGTCCTTGGGTTTATGGGATTTTGTCACTGTCAAGCTGTGGGTTGTGGGCAGGAGCTATAGGAACCATTGAACATGAGATGTTTCCTGGAGTCAAGTTCTTCTTGCTCGTAGGGGCAGATGTTTTTAGGAAGAAATGCTGGTCTCAAAATATACATAGAGAATATTTTGGGACCTGTCTTCCTGTCAGCTTAACGTGGATCTGGCTTTCTGCTCTCTATTAACAGACCGCATTTGCTGGCTGCTACAAATTTCCCTGGGAAGGAAGCACATTACAGACAACAATCTGTATTGTTGTATGATGAATGAGTGGGGCAATAGCACAAAATCTTGCTTTCATTGTAACAAACTGTTGCAATATATAAAAATATAAATTGTTTATATACTATCTAAAATTAATCGTGTCATTCATGACAATTTAAAAATTGCTAACAGCATAATGCTCAAAGATGATGCTTTGGTTTGGCTGGACAATGGAACAATCTTAGAAAGTGCCTTAACCCTCAGGCAAGATATTATTGCTGCTTTCCTGAAGCCCAGGTAATATGTGCTTAGTTTTTGTTGGGTAAGTTTATATGTTTTGTGTTGTTTCTCTGCCATAAGGTATGTATACATTTTCAAGAGCAAACATGCACGTACTCTGGTTTTTTTCAGTTAGAAACCTCTCAACTGTTTGTAATGTGCTTATAATACCAAAAGTGCATGGACTTTCTATTCTTACTGTGATTTCTTTGATGAACTTGTTGAATACTCTTTGTCTATTCTGTAAAGCAATATAGACTATATTAGTAGAAATTAAAAACCATAGTACAAGCATATGGATTAGATAGCTTATTCACAGCTGATAGTCAGAACCAACCTTTTGTTTAACTTTGTTGGTGTTGTGCCAAGATTGTGTGTCAGGGTTATGAAAAAGTCTATACCAGGCTGGACAGGTAAGAGGTTATCTGCAGGAAGCTTTCAGGAGGCAGAAGAATGTGACATTCCCTTATATTAAATGGAAATGGTAAATGTATCCTGGTTCTTTAGCCTGTTATAGCATGTAGCTGTTGAATATTGCAAAATAAAATTACCCTAAGAACTTAAGAATGGCTGTATTTAACCACAGACCTCTCTGACACTGTCAGATTGTAGCTGCTTAGAAAGAAAATGTATGAAACGTGCTAAGCATCGAGTGAGTCTTCCTGTTAATACAAATTCAGCTGTGAGTTTGTGGAATTTCTGAGCTGAAAGTTGCATCTGGACCATCATGCTTAATGGTCTGTGGCAGAATTGTCTTTCTTTTTTTAATACATTTATGCTTTTGGCTTCTGCAACTTGCTATGTCAGTAAGTTTTCCAATTCAGTTCTGTGTGTGTGGAAGGAGTGCTTCCTTTTGTTATTTATACCTGCTGCCCAGCGGTTTAGTTATGTATTTTCCAATTTTGGCATTGTATGAAATACGAAATTTATGTCCTCGTGTTGAGGTCAGAGCTGGGACAAGTGAAAAATCAAATCACTGCTCTTGAAATTATTTTACCTTCAGCCCATTGATTTCAGTGAAGCCTACACAGATGGGCTAGCCTGTGGACATAGAGAAATGGTTACCCACAGATGTGAGGCTGCCAGGTAAAGGTGTGTCTTTTGCTGCTGAATTATCTTTCCTCATTAATCAAAAGTTAACATAAAGACAAAACTCCACCAGAAGATCTGTCTTTGCTTTGGGTTTGCTGAGAAGGTAAATTTCGCTTATTTTTCTCCCTAATTTGAGGGGTATTTCTTTAGAAATTCTTTTGTTTAATTCCATGAGAAGATGCTACAGTAACCCCAACAGCCTGCGTTGCTAATGCAACAGCAGAGAAGAAAGCACCACGGGCTGTCCTGTGTGTGTCAAATTCAGAAGAACCTCTTGTGCCTTTGTCAGGAAGAAAACCTGAACTAAATATTAGAGGTAAAGTAAGTCTTTAAATAAGCATAATCCCACAGCCTCAAATGCCTATTTCTGACTCCTCAGAAACAAAAGTCCTTCAAAATCTGACCCTTGTAGTCTTCAAAATGTGAAACTGTTCTTTCACTTTCATCCAAAAAAGAATATTCAGCAGATTTAAATCCTTAAAATCCTGACTTCCGAGCCAGGAGTTTATTGGGTAAGGTAGTATATTTCAATATGGGGTTCATGATCTGTATTCTAGGATGGGAGTACAAAGTTAAAGTGTAAATCTTTGGGATCCAAGGAATACTACGTTAGCCCATCTTGCCTTCAGAGAAACATGTAATAACGTTCATAGACTTTGAATATACCGGTTACACTCAGCAGAGTAATAAGGGAAGTACAGGGTCATCACATCAAGTTATTCTTACCTAAAGGCTGGGTTGCTTTACTTTGCATACCAGTGCATTCCACATGCCATCAAAATTTGGAATATAAATTAGAATAAGTATTTAAACAAATGAAAGGAGCATTAGAACACACTATTTCAGGGCAGTTTGTGAGCAGCTTTTGCTTCTACTTTCCTTTGGAATCCAGAATATCAGGGAATCACAGGACTGGTAGGGTTAGAAGGCACCTTTTGAGATCATCTAGTCCATCCCCCTAGCTCAAGCAAAGTCAGCTGGAGCAGGTTTCCCAGGACCATGTTCAGTTGAGTTTTGATTATCGCCACAGATGGAGTATTCCTTTATGGAAAAGCTCATTTTATTGTGTTTATTGTGTTCAGGAGGAATTTCACGGATTTCAATCTCTGTCCACTGAGTCTTGTCCTATCACTGGACACTACTGAGAAGAGTCTAGCTTCTGCTTCTTTGTTCCCACCCATCAGGTATTTATACACATTGATAGAACAGCCTGAGCCTTCTCTTTTCTGAGCTGATCAGTCCCAGCTTTCTCAGCCTCTCCTCATAAGAGACATGCTCCGATCCCCTTATCATCTTAGTGGTTCTTTTGCCTCTTCCACAAAGTCTCAGAGGGTGCACATTTCCCCCATCATCGTGGCCATTAATGAAGATGTTGAATAATTTTTCCCTTAGCATCAACCCCTGGGGTACATCACAGCTGTCTTGCCTCTAACTGGATTTTGTGTTACTGATCATAATCCGCTGAGGCTTCTTTTGTCAAGCTCATAAGAGAAAAACAATTTATAATTCAGAAAGCTTTCACTGTAGAATTTGGGAGATCAACCAGCCTCTAAATTTTACCAGCTCTCAATTATGGGCAGTGAAGAACACTTACAGAACCTGCAAATTATGTTTAAATAAGATATTCTGCAAAAGAATCCACAAATATTTAGTATTCCTCTTACAGATTTCTCTTTCAGTTTTGTATAGGTTTTGCAGTTTGTCCTGCCTGTGTCATTGCTTCAATAGCCAAGTTGTGGCTGCACACGTGATGATGAGAAAATTGTTGTCAGCAGCTTCCCCTCTGAAGGCCCACAGCCGCCGTTCCCTCCTTCCCTTGACACGTGTTTATAATTACTTTTCACCTTTTAGGCTTTTATGTTTGGCAGATGAATATCTCAGGGAAAAGCTAATTTAGTGATTTAATGTGGTTAATCAAAGTGGCTCGGCTGCGCCGCAGCTTTGAAAGTGCTCTCGTCTAGCTAGGGAGTCTCTTAGAAGTGGAGATGGAGCATCCTGCCAAGTGGCTGATAGTCCCAGGCTTGCCAGTGTGGTCAGGGGAAGCTTGAGCCAGGGAAGCAAGGCCAGGAAGAGTGAGCCTAAAATGAGAGCTTTCTGTCTGTGGTGGCCCTTGGCAAATGTTGTTTTCTTCAGGGTAGTTTGATCTACATGGGGCTTGTAAGCCATTTCCTACAGCCAGGTAGTTTGCTGTGTGCCCTTAGTGACACGGTTTAGTGGTGGACTTGACAGTCCTGGGGTAAAGGTTGGATTTGATGATCTCAGAGGTCTTTTCCAACCTAGCTGATTCTATGATTCTATGAAACTACTAATGAATTACTTGATATTACTTTCATACACTGGAAACTACTTGAAAGCTCTTGGTGCATGCAAATATTTTACACTCAAAACGCTCCTATGCTGCAGTTAGAAAGATTTTTGTAAATTTGTGGAAAATAATTGCAAACCAACTAATGTAGATATCTGTAGGGCCAGAGCATTAGGAGGGCTCCTAAATCCTTACTCAAGTTGAGAGAAATTTCTACTGTTCTAAAGCTTTTCTTGTAGATACAAAGAGTCACAACGTACTAACCAGGTTTGGTATAGAATCATAGAATGTTTGGGTTGGAAGGGATTTTAAGATCATCTAGTTCCAACCCCCTGCCATGGGCAGGGACACATTTACAACTAAAATCAGACAAAATGTTTAGAGTAATAAAAGCTGAAACTTTTTATTGAAAATATGGTTTTCAAGAGCTGCTTCATCAGGTGCTTGAACCACTCTGGAATACAAGAATGGTTGTCATTTTCAGGTAAGTTTTTTTTCTCTATGTCATCATTTAGTAGAAATAACCTTTGGTCAGAAGCACAGATAGATGACAGAAAACACCTAAATATTTCCCATAGCCAGAAGAACAAGCGTATGTGCTTTACAGTGCCATGCCACTGTTTGAGAGACGTGGAAGACCGTATGCAGCCTTACCACATGAAAACATCAAGTACTGAGATGCATGTAATGATTAGGGCTGCAATGCTGCTTGTTGGCCTGTTTTCTCCCTGTGTGTGTCTTAAGGAGATTTGGTCTCTCCATCTCTCTCACCCATACGTACGCACATCTCTCTTGGTGGGAGGAGCTGAAGTAATATGTGAGGAGCTGAAGAAATATGCCAGAAGCTTCACCTCAGCTGCTATTGCAGCATAGGACAGCCAATAGATCTGTCTATGCCCATTAGGTTTCTGCGTGTTGTCAGGTGATGCTTGAGCTCCTAATGACCCTAAATCAGAACAGCAGGATGCAGGATCTTATTTCCTTTCAGTTAGTTGGCTTTAGCAGACTAGCAGCATATTTTTCAATATATGCATTCTAAACCAAATTATATTAATATTCTACAATATTAAGGTTCTAACTTGATTGAGTTTAGACCTAAATGAATCTTGTTTGCAGTCGAATGCTGTTGTATGAATTTATTACTATGAAATGTAAATTGTCTGACTAGATAAACCTGAACATTTTATCACAATTACATCAACTCTTAGCTGCATACCAAAACTTTTATTAATAAAAAGAAATCAACTTCTTAATGTTTATGAGAGTAGAAAGGATTATTAATTTTTTTATAGTTGTACTCAAAAAAATTGCAAAAAAGTTATGAGTCTTTCTTTCTCTCTCTGCAAAATTCTAAAATGAAGCATCCTGCAGAAAATGAACAATGACAAAGGTATCTGGAAGGATCAAGAGTAACATAGTGTTAGATATTGCAGAACCTATACTCTCTGTGGTTAATTAACTCCTGGCGCAAAACTGGACTGTTGGGCTAAGGTTTTCTGCAAGGTAAAGCAGCCAGAGAGATGCCCTGTACTACAGGGAGTGTAACAGGTTCCCTTGACCCACTATAACCCAAAAGGCCAGTGGTACTTGTGTATGGTTCGGTATTAAATCTTTCTGTGTCGAAAAAAGGCTCTTACACGCCACAGAAATCCAGTAACTAAAGGAAATATTTTGTTTCTTATAAGCCAAAGTGTTGGAACAGGTGTCTTCATATTCAATAATTCTTTATAATTTTACGACTCGTTCTATATTCAAGATAGAAAATGCTTTAAAAATGCAGATGTACGTGACAGATTGAAGTACCCAGGCTTTCAGTCCAGAAATGCATATGTGGAAGACGCATGTACTTAAACAGTTTTTGCTACAATCTGTCAAAAACACAAAGTCAGTTGAGGACTTCCTTTTCTGGTCAGTGGACTGTGATTAAGTGTACTGTGGCAATGATGCATCTCGACACACAAGTGACTTTGTTAGACAGATGCTGTACGACCGCCGGCATTCAAATTGGCTAAATAGTCTTTAGATTTGGGGAGGGGAGATTTGGTGAAATTTTTTAAAGAGCTTAAACAAGAATTAAGGTAAATCTGTAAGGTCAAGCATCATTTCAATTGCAGTATGTGTATTTCAGAACAGGTGCTGATGAAGTAAAGTGTTAGGAAACAATGAAAAAGTCTGGCAAAGCAAAGTCCCTTTGGCAAAACATACACTCAGCTTGTGAAACAAATGGAATTTGTGGGGGTAAGCTGTGGGGCTGACTTTGGGAATCTTAAAATTCACAAGCAGAACTGAGTTTTCAGGCTGCATATAAAGTACTGCCTGGATATGATGAAAATTGGCTTTCAAAATTGTCCACTTCCACTGTCTTAGGTGAGTGCATTTTTTTTGTGGAAGTGGGGAAACTTTAGTACTTGTGTTACCTCTGTGAGTTTAAATAACTTTTTTGTCAGTTGTGTCTCTGGGCGAGTGGGTTTAGTTTTGTTTTTATGGAAAGTCTCCTTCAATAAATGTGTTTTTAAAAGCTCACCTCAATTTCTATTTATTTAACCAATTCATTATGCAGAGTAAAAGCTCTGTAAGTTACCGTATGCAAGTGTGTCTTTTCGTCTCTGAAGACTTGGTGGTGTTTTGAAGCAACTTTCCGACAACACAGGATGACAGATTGGAAAGGAAAGCAGCTGCTTTCATAAAAGTCTTTTAACTGGATGAGGAAATTGCTAAAATACTGTAATTGCCTTTGAATCTAATTTTCAGTTCTTGTGAACAGAATATTTCACCCTCATACCTTAGTGATAAA
Source organism: Nestor notabilis (assembly GCF_000696875.1). NCBI lineage: Eukaryota > Metazoa > Chordata > Aves > Psittaciformes > Psittacidae > Nestor > Nestor notabilis. The sequence continues at coordinate 15,364 of NW_009944966.1, read as the reverse complement.
ACATTTTTTAATCCTCCATGAGAAGTGCTACTTTTCTACTCAAAATCTGCCAGAATACTGTGGAATCTGGCTGAGCTACCTAAATATATGAGACCTCCCTTTTAGAAGCAGTGAACAAAAGAAATGTCTGTTTTATGGAGAAGGGAAACGAAGAAGCTGGATATTTCATCTTCTCATATGCTGTATGCATTAGAATGACGAATGGAGTGGATATAAAGATGCAACTAACTCTGACTAGTCCACGCATCCATTTTACCAGAAATTCATTGTTGACCCTTTTCTACTGACCATGTCAATATTTTTATCCTTTATCTACAAGAATGAACCACCGTTTTCTCCCTGACACAACACTAAACCTAACTTTAAGTATTGCAAATAATTAAAGATCATTTAAATAAAAGTACAGAAAATTAAATACTAGTTTTGCATATAAAGTGGGCTTAATGTTCTAGGTGTGATTCCAGACCACTGTTTTAGACTGTTAACTTTACATTCATATTTAACAAATGACATTATTCAGTTTCATGGGGTCACTGTGTCAAAATGTCTGTGTTAGAACTTTAATTTATTTCCAAAGGTTCTTGGAGTGGGCAGATAGGAGTGGTGTGTTAGAATGATTTACCGTCTCTGATTCCCCATGTGGATTTTAAGGCTTGGAACATAGTCTATGATGTAAATTTTAGGTCTGGATGGATTCGGCTTCTCTGTAGTGTCAGGGTGAATGAATGGGACTCATATCCCAAATGTGGGAGGCTGACCCTCTTCTTAAATAGTGATGATGCCTCTAATTCTATCTCCTGATCAAAGTGACAATTTACCTACCTCTCTCCTGTTAACTCTAATAGAATACATGCAAGTGTGGTTGTGACCAAATTTTGCTTTTCTAGCATCCCACCTTAGAAGTCCAATAGATTCTTCTCAGGTCAGCAATTATTGGGTATAGACAAGAGATGCCAGTCTGAGTGTTATAATTGAGGAGTTAAGCAAAGGCTTTTAAAGCTGTCAACCAACTTCATGGGACCATTGGCTGGTTTTTACTGCAAAATTTATTTTGCTGTGCTGTAAATTAATTCACGTGTATCAGTGGTGATCTTTGCTATGGGACTGCTGACTTTGTACTCCAAGACAGTCAGGCACCGAGTGTAAATTTCAGCGCCTGACTAAAAGTGCAGAGGAAATGAGTGGGTAATGAGAGGAGAGCAGCCAGTTCTTTAATTGAATTAAAAGCTGGGTGACACCAATGCAGACACCTGTCCAATTACAGACAGGCCAAGGTGTTTACCATTGCTGTACAAGCGATTTGAAGATGACAGAAATCTTTCCGCCCACAGATTAACATAATGAAGGAGAACAGATTACAGTGGATGCTGGCCAAACAGATAGGTTGGCAGCTGAGGAAAAAGTAGTTTGCTGAAGTATGTAAATAAAATTTGTGCACTTTTCTATAGCCTTCCTATGCAGCACATCTGTTCCTTAGTCGAAAGAAAATAGTACAAGAGTACATATGAAGGAAAAAACGTTAATTGGGAAATGGGCAGATTGTTTTTAAGTTGTTGTCTTTGAATGATTTTTTTAAACATAAACCTTGTGTTACAAAAGGATTTATTTGTCGCTTTGTTGGGTTTTTGTTGTTTCAAATTCTTACTGCCCTTCACAAACCTACCTCTGCAGCGTTAAAGCCGGTGCTTTATATAAAACCTTTCTACTTTGTCAAAAGTAAACCAAACAGCCCAATACAAACCTTCTGCAGTTACGGGCATCTTTCTGCATATGTGGTACTGCAGCTCTCAGTGCCTGAAGCCATTGGTGACCCCACGGAATATCTTCCATCAGGAAATGCAAGGAGCATTAATTCACTGCTTCATGAGAATGAAGCTACAATTTTATCTATGAGTGCTAAATGTACAAATAAAACTAAATTGCTTCCTAAAGCACAGTAGAGTGAATAAAGAGATATAGTATACACTATACCATGCTGCTCTTCACTGAGAACTAGCAAATGTCACAGGATTTGGTTTCTGCATGTATTTATTTGCTGAAGGTAATTCCAATAGTACCTCTTATACTTTTGCGTGTTTAACCCTCTATGATTGGGAAATAAGTGTTTTGTACTAAGTCTTAGGCAAGAAAGATGGGCTTTTGGCTGATGAAATTTCCATGCTGAAGAATTTACTGTGTAGACTCCAATATCCCAGTTTTACAGGGACAGCAATGTTTCAAAACAGCATTATTTCTTAATTTTTGCTATTTGATTGCCTTAAAAATGCTTGCCTTCCACCACAGGAAGATTACAGGCACATTTGCTTGGGTGGTGGCTGACACAATGATCTTTTTCTTTCCCGTTGCATTTACATTAGATAGTAAGATGGCAGTACAGCTTTCCACTGTTAACTGGGGATTTGTAAAACCAAAACTATAAACAGAGAATGGATTCTGATCAACTGGTTTTAGCTTAACAGTACTCTGAAATAAATGTGGCTACTTCTGTATATCTCTTTGTGAGTTCGAGTAGAACTGGACCTCAGAGAATTCAGATAGAAAGATTATTGAAAAGCCAACCTTTGAAGTTTTTTGTTTATTTACAAGAAAAGACACAAACTTTGCTAATTAGTGAAAGCTAATCTCATATTTTCCACATGAACACACCTATTAGTAAACACAGTGCAGACATTCACAGATTTTGGTTGTCCCACTCAGAAAACAATATATTTGTGCTGTAACTGTTAACTTCCAGCATCAAATTCTCCAGATCCTTTTTGTGAGTATAAGGGCTTATGTGGGGAAAAAGGACATTTTTTAATGAAACCCAAAGTTATGTTGTATTCTATGTAGTAACCGAATGGAGAGTAGTAATAAGGACTAAATCTTCTACCTGTTTGTGTACACTTAATGCTCAGAGGTTTTGCAGTCATCTTGTACTATGGGATGTTTGGTCAGGATTTATGGTTCTCTCAGGTACCATTGGTTTTGCTTTGAAAACCCCAGTGTTGGACAGTTCTGAAATAACATGGTTTGCTATAAATTTTATTTTTGTTAATAAACACTCCATTGATTTTACTAAAAGCTGTGGGAGTTGAGGTTAAAACATGGTTTGAAATAAACCTTGCTGTGATTTGGCATCTTTTAATTGCTACTGCATTTTAATTCCATATTACTTTTTTGTTGGACCTGCTTTGAAATGAAAACTGCTGATGTTTCTGAAAATGGCTGTAAACTGCATGTTTTTTCCATGTAGTCCTGTATATTTCAGTTCAAAATCTTGTGTAACTTCCTGAAGTAGTAAGTAGTGATTTGTTGCATTCGCTACGACAGGGAGCTGATCGATATGTGGGAAACCAGCAACTTCTCTTCACTAACATAAGCAGGGCCTCAAAAAGCAAAAGATTAGAGATTTTTTTCTTGTAAACCCTTGGGTATTGTGTCTCCTGAATTATGTTGCTGTAGTAGTATAGCAAATAGATGGTTTATATGATGCCACTGAAGTAATGGAATACAAATGGGAAGTTTTGTACAAAAAAAGAGACTTCAGTTTATGGATGAATGGGGGCAACACTGGAGAGGAAGCATTAAAAACTATTTCATTCTGGGAGACAGTGGAAAATTCCTTGGAGAAACAAATGAGTAAGTGAAAAAACTTTGTGAGACAGGGACTAGGAAAAGAAAGAAATCCTTTATAGTCATTGTTACATTAAAATATACACCTCAGTTTTGAAGTGATATAGTGAGTGTAACTAAAGATACGATATTAGCTGCATCATTAGTATTAAGAATGGAGTGAAATACTATTTACTCTCAACTTATTTTGCGAAATTTAAGTGGTGGCATAATGGGAATGAAAACTTCGAATCTTTTATCTTTCTGCTTGTAACTGAAAACTTCAGTTTTTTACTTCTGTCTGTGTATGTGTATAAGTAGCCTGTACACTGTATGTGCATAGCACCTTGCTTTCTTCTGTTGCAGGCATATTGACAGGCTTGCATCCCTTCACAAACTACGCTGTAACCCTAACTGCTTGCACTTTGGGTGGCTGTACTGAGAGCTTGCACGCATTGAACATTTCCACTCCACAAGAAGGTAAAGTAATTTCAAAGGTCTTGACTTCCACATTTCAGTCATGAATAATAAAACAGGAGAAGAGCTAAATGCTGCAAAGCCATTTGCTGGAAAACCCCAACCTAATTTGATGACAAAGTGCATTGCCAGACCATAATTGCTCCATTTTTTTGGGGGGGGGGGGGGTGGTGCGAAAATGAATCAAACTCCATACCCTTTAATGACATGCATCTTTAATAGCTGTAATGCAGATTAATGGGCTTTTTAATTGCTGTTACATTGTTCATGCAGGAGCCTTGTCATTAATATGAAGCATCTGAAAGATTAATGAAAGCTTCCTCATTTTACTATGGCTCAGAAGTAAATCTAGAGACAGTCTGACTAAAAAGAATTGATTGTATGGCACAGTATGAAATTGAGAATCAAACGGTTGATTTCCATGGTTTCCTTTAACTGCTGAACATAAGAAATAGGCAACAATTACTTCAGTGTGATGAAACCTCCAAATGCCGATTGAGTTGTTTATTAATCGCTCTTCAGTTTTTCCATTATTTTTTTCTAAACACTTTTACATGTTGTTGTGCTCAAACTTAAGGGTTGTAAGTGTAAATTAATGTTTTCCATGCTCACATGAAGAGCTAGAGCAGGAAGAAAGAGAAAATACATTACAGTTCTGACTTTAAAGACTGGGCTGATAAGTGATATGCGCCAATTATTGGAGCAAATGCTCCCAAAATATCTCTGACATATCTAACTCTATTCTCAGTTAAACATGAAGTACAAATCTCCTAGTTCTATCATGCTAAAGCAGTGTTTAATCTAGTTAAAATCATCGGTAACTCCAAGCTTATACCAGTTGCATAATGAAGAATTTGATGCGTATTTATAGGACAGTAGTTGATCTTCCATTATGTGAAGTAGTTCTCAAAATTCCCTCACTCTCACAGTTCTGGTTTATCTTCTCCTGGAAACTAGGTAGTAATACAGTACCAGTGAAACATATCAAATCTTAGCATGAAGTCATGTGGAATACAACCATAATGACGCAGTGTTGAACTGCTGCCAAAGCAGGTAGTCATGCAAGATGTTGTCCTGAGGAGGACAGTCCTCAAGATTGCAGTCTAATAACATTGCCAGAACAGCGTTTTGATGTGAACATGTTAACAACTGCCAGCAGCACCGATCAAATCAAAATTCAATTATCACCTCTTGGAAGTTCTAAATAAACAGAGTTTGTCTAATGGCATTATCCGTGAAAAGGTCTAGCCTCTGACAGCCAAATAGTTAATGGACCCCTATGATGTAAACATGAAATAGAGTATGGTGTAATATGGTAAGTTAAAAAGAAAGTGTTTATGTCTTATTTTCTCAGCTTAGTTAATAAAGCAGGAATTCTTACAAGTGTTTGGGAAAAACATCCGCTATGTTCAGATGTGCTGTCACATTGGCAAGGTTTAGGCAAGAATAGATTTTTCTATTTTTTTCCCCCCAAAGATCAAATAAAGCCATGGGGAACATGTGTTTTTTCCCTCAGAAGAATTGAACAAAAAGTCAATGTGTGGAGTTTCTATTTTTGGATGCTATTGTTGCATGCTCTTCGTAACAATAAATTGATGATACAGAAGACAGACACCATATCACACCCTCCAGCTATCCCTGTTTCCCTATTGAAACATTCATTACCTTATATTGTTTTCACATTGCCAGCCACTGCTAGTTATTGTTTTAAATTGCTAGCACAGAGCTTGTAAATTACAAGATATTCCTCCCAGACTAAGGCCTGAGTTCTTCTCCCCTTGTGATATTCAGTGGGATTGCTTGTGCTTCTAGCGTATAACTCATTGGAATGGTGAGAGAACTCAGCTTTTAAATTATTACCCATGGCCAATGTTCAGTATATTATATACATAAAATTGATGCTAAACAAACATTACTAAGTGTATTGAATTATGAAAAGTCTGAAATAAGGGGTAGTGCCTAAGAACATGGCACCTGCATTTGTGGTTAGAAAGAATGATCGCTTTGTAGTTAGGAATAAAAGCATGAACGAAGAGAAAATAATTCATATTAAAAAAAGGACATTACTAAAACCATATACCCCTTCCCTTGCTCAGTATTATTAAGCTGGAGAGATAAAGTTATATGAGCATAATCATTCTCCTAAAAAGCAAAGAATATATTCTTGTCTTTCGTAGAAGCTTCTGTTTGGCTAGGAAACATTACATGTAATAAGAGGGTTCTCAAAATGCTGGTATGTTGCAAACCTAAAATCTCCTCTGAAATTTCAGCTTTACCAAAAGTCATTCCAGTAGTAGCTGCTCACTGAAATTATTTATTATTGGTGGAAATATGATATAATACAATGTTACACTTTTTTTTTTCCCCAGCCCCTGAAGATGTGCAGTTACCCACAGCAATATCCTTTCCCACGTCCCTGCTGATAAGCTGGAGTCCACCCAAAACACCAAATGGTATTATTACACAGTATGCTTTATATATGAATGGAGTACCAATTTATTTAGGAAATGGAACTAAATATGTTGCAAAAGGTAAGTTCTCTGCTGGATAGCATGTCAGATGGGTATCTCATAGTTGCTATGAATAATTAGATGACTGACCCCTTCTTATTTCAGAGGAAAAGAAAAAGAATTTTAAAATGGGCTGGATGCACTTTAAACCCTGGTGGGTTCTGCTTTTTAAAGAATCCTTCATAGAACTCTCTGTTGGGACTCTCAGAAATTAATGTTGCCATGGTGTAGCTAAATCTTGTGCTGTATTGTCCTCTTTCACAGAGCCCGAGTCATCTTTTTAATGGTTTTACAACTTTCTGTTCTCATACCATCTAGCTCTCAAAACAAGTAAACTGTAAGCTGTTGAAGACAAGATGTTATGTACACGCTTAGTAGTTTTTCCTACTCTCTTCCCTAAATGTTCTTAATTAGGGAGACACTGCATAGCCCATGTGTAATTAATTTGTTAAAAGCATATACTAATAATCCACTTTCTTCTGATAAGTTATGCAATGTGTCAATAACCAAGTTATACCAGTACTCTTACACTGCTGCATAGAAGCTGAATGTCTGTTATTTGGCAGTACAGTGAAGCGTAGTAATCTGACTTCCTATTTTTAGTGTAATTGGTGTAGTTTAATGGAGTATCCAGGGTTTTTTTATCAGACATTATTAGAACACCAAAACCCAAAATGAAATAAAAATAATATTGAGTTAGAAGTATCACAGCATTGGCACTACTCTGGACCCATAAGACTCATATCTGGTAGAGGAGGTACAAGTAAAAATAGTGTTTCATATCAGACAATTCGGGGGGGGAGTGGGGAAAGGGGTACCAAGACCCTGCTTTCTTTTTAATGTAAGACCTTAAAATTCAAAGCCATTTCTGCACCTTGAGTTAGTATAAAACATATTTAAAAATTCATATAGTTCAAATTTCTTTGCCTTGCACAGACCATAAGCTACTGGTGTGGTGGGTCAGTTTTGACACTGAAAAATGAATCCAGTTAGAGAACCTCCTGAAGGCTGTTGATGATCGCTGTAATAAATAGTGCACACTTTAAGTCAAACTTTTTCATTCTGTATTCAAAGGTAATGGATTTTTCGTAACCATAGTAACCTTAGTGTATTTCTGGATAAATACATAAGATATATACATTCTGGTTTTATTTTTGAATATAAACTACCGCATTATGTATTACTAATAATATGAAAAATAGGATATAGGTTAGCTTAATGACAGCTCAAACTAGGGTGCATTTTTCTTCTGCAAACAAATAAATATTTATCAAAAGTATAGGTTCAATTAATTTCTCCTCTCTCCCCAGTTTTCTGGTATTCTTGTAGTGCCATTTATCTTTTTTGCAAGATCTCCATTAATCTGTTATTGCCATACCATAATACTGTTCTTAAGAATCCTGAAGTGTAAAGACTTGTGCTCCTAATCTTATTAAAACCATCACTGAAAGTTCATCACAGGTAGTTTTACTGATGTGTTCACCTGCAACCTGCTTAAAAATTGACCAAGCAATGTAAAGCGTTTGAGATGTTCACCGTATTTTGTTGGTTGTAGGTTCATGTCTGATTGTATTCTGACTCACAGCCAAAATTCATTGAGAGGAATTGCATCAAGTAACTTTTGTAATTCTTCAAAAAACCAGAAAAGGATAAATTAATAAAAGGCAGGACTTGATTCCTCATGTTCTACCTCTAAATCTTGAATGATAACAGAGAATCTTCCTTATTCAAAAGAGATGCCTAGTGAATCAGACTGTGTTACCCTATTCAGTACAGCAGGACAGCCACTCTTGCCTACTATTCTGAGTAGATGTGGACATCAGTCTGTTTACTTCGGATCCGTTTTAGTTAGCTGCCAGTTTCTCACTCTGCCTGGAGGGGAAGGGCAGTGTGAGCCAGCAGGCTGGGATTTGGGTCACTAGAAATCCCAGTCATCCTGCATCAGGTTTATTCAAGATCTTGCTTACATCTCCATCTATCTTTAATTTGACATGGGTTTGCTTCATTTTGGAGCCCAGGATTTTCTTCTTTTAGGCTAGAGGTAAAAAAAGGTATAATTTTTGTTTGCAAGGGTTATGGTTTTACGGTAAAACGTTAGAGCTTTTGACTTACCAGAACATGTCTCTCCACTTCCTCTTCCTCTTGAAAGGAAAAAGGCTTTTCCTTATCCTTTCAGCATTTATGATAGTGATGTTGATGACTTATTGCCTCAACATAATATGCTATTGACCTAAACAGGGAGACAAAGTTCATTGAGTTCATTGTCTCTGACATATGTTTCCTATTCATTCACCAAAATGATTTCCTAATTTAATAACTGTACAACCAAGTTCCTGACCCGAAGTCTATACCAGAAAGTCATAGATTCTGTTTGTGGTTTTTGAAGTACTGTATCTATTGAAATGGGTTTTTTAAACCTTTTATAAAGGCATCAATTCTGTCTAAAAATTAGTACTTCACTGACTTTCATTTCAGATCATATAAAGTAGGTTTAGGCCCATACTAATTAATCTATAACTGGAGGAGGGATATGTTTTCTCAACAGCATAATTGCAAATATATTGTTAACTGACTTTCTGATCTTGACAGTTATTGAGAGCTTGAAATACTCATTGATTTTCATGGAAATTCAAGTGTTTGTTTCCTCTGGGGATTGAGCTGTAATTAAAAAGGAAACCCTTTAAAAGCACATATGGCAAATGTACACTTTACCACATTGAAAAGGGGGACCCATTAGGCATCCATCATCCATTAGTGCCTTTAAATATCTTCCCCATATTGACAAATTCAGTTTCTATGTTGTAAGTAGTAAAGCACCGAAACGAAGCCAGCTCTTGTACCACACCACGTTTGTTAACTGTCTGTGATTTTCTGCTTCCCACCTTTATGCATTTGCCTTATGTGGTACTAATTCCTTGTGCAACCTGGGTGCTATTTCACATCCTGAATACTGGTGGAAGCCTAATGTCTCCAAGGAGTAGGGAAAAGCCAAGAGGAAATACTCAGTGCAGGATCACAGGTGGAATTTAGGCTGTGTGCACCCTAATATGAATATGCCCCCAAATGCATACTTTCAGTTCCACTATATGAGAGGGCAGAAGCTCCTGTAACCAACAGCTGCAGCTCAGGAAAGCAATTGCAGTAGGGTTCTACTCTCCAAACCTGCATACCTTTCTTCTGTACTTCTGTAGAGATGACTAGCAGCTGTAAGGAGATGGAGGAGCTTGTGCACTTACCTTCAAAACTCTTAACACAGACACACTGATCTTATAAGAGGCTTTTTATATTAGGGAAGTTCGAAGCGATTTTTCCTGGGGAGGGAAAAATATGCTTCTCTCTCCCATCCAAACACTAACAGGCAAGGCTGAAGCTTCTACTTTGAAATGTGGAGATTTCTTTTCAATTTTTAAATTTAGGCAGTTATTTGTTCTTCTCTTTAAATCAATCTGGAAAATTTCCCATCTCTCTGAAAGAGAAAACAGGGCGGGTTTTATACTGAAAGCTACTACACTGCAGTGGCCTGAGCTGGTGGTGTCAATACCACCAACACACAGGTGGCCTAATAATGCAGGAAGTACAGTAAAAGCAGAGACAGTAATGATGAAATGTGACCCAAGTATTGGGTTTTGTTTTGGTGGAAACCTTACTGTTGTGAAGAAACTTTAGAAAAAATATTCCTCTGTTCTTAAATGCTGAGCATTTGATGGGGAAAGAACCCCAAGTTTGTTACTTAACGTGTTTACAAAGGGAAATGACTTTGTAGATATCTTTAGAAAACAAGAAATATGTAAGTTTATCTTTGCACTGAGCTTGGCATTGAGGACTTAATGTTTGTCAGCATTTTCTACAGCACTAGGTACTTGACAATGTTAACAAATCGTGTTCGTATAATTTCCCTATCAGAATCTAATGGTTCTCATCATGAATCTTTAAAAGGAAGATGTTCTTGTTAAGACTCAGCTGTATGAAACTTATTTTTCTCTGCCAACCTGAAAGTGTTTCCAGTTTTTCAGGAAAGAGATTCTGCCAACTATGTTACAAGGGCAGATCCTCAACTGAGTTAAACAAGTGTAGAGTTAGCCTAAGTTACGTGCCCAGGAGTTTAAAAATCCTGTGACATACTGCTCTGTACCAGGTTTCTGGGCAAAATGTTAAGGAGAGCATTGGAAGAGGTGAGAAAGAGCTATCCTCACAGTTTTGTCTAAAAGCATGAACTAAGCTTCAGCTTAGTCAAATTGTTATTTGACCTGAGCGTGGGAAGGCTGGTCCCCCGAAACCAGGATAAAATGGGAGCCTTGTTTTTCTGTGAGGGAGAGGCAGATGTTTGACATCTGTGCAAACAGGGCTTAGCACATCTGATCTTAAAAAATGGGAGAACTCTAAATTAGTACCTGTATTTTGTTTTTATATTGGTCTAAGCCAGTACACACTATGCATAGCCATGCACAATTACTACATTTTAGTGAAAAATCAGCAAAGTTTTTTGTCCTTTTTATCCCTCTGACTCCTACTTCTTGTTTTAAATGATATATCATAATAATAAAAGTAAAATGCATCATAGTGTCGATATAATATTAATTGCCAAGTGAAACAACTTGAACAAGAAAATCCACAGAATTGTATTACAGGGCAATTGCGATATCATGTATCACTGCAAGAAGCTGAATCACTAAGAAGCAAATACTTGTTCTCTTAGGTTTAAGTTGTAGGTTTTGTGGTTACTTTTCCTACAGATTTTCAGGTTTAGCTGCATTTAAAAATATCAATTTCCAGCCCTAAGGATTTGCTTTCCTCTGGGTTAGATCCTGCTTAAAGGTGACAGGCAGCTTTTGCCTTAAAGGAAAAGCAATAGAAAAATTCTGTAGACCTCTGGTATGAGTTTGTTGCCCATCTTCCAGGTTGCAGTGAATTATATGTAAATACCAAATGAACCAGTCTGTTCACTAGAGTGTTTTGGAAAGAGCTGTTTGCTATCCAATACAATGTTAGTGCTAGATTTATGTATATTATAACTCCGAATGTCGGAGTTCCTCATCTTTTTGTGAAACAGGGACTTCTTTAACACCACTGTGAACACTGAAAAGTTAGTCTTCACCTCTTTCCAGTTAGAATTGGGTATCGCATACATCTTGCACGTGACCCAATGAGATATGCCCCAGTGTGTCTTTCTTATTTTAGAGCCTTGCAATACCATGATGCAGTTCCATGCCCACCCCTTACATCTGGTTTAGCGACATATCCAGCTGATAATGCATATGAGAAATGACATCCTTCTCAGGGTGGCACATAAAGAACACCTGCTTCTTCAGGCTTTATTCTGGCCTGGGAATGCATTTATAAGTAAACATATATTGGTGCACCTCGCACTAGGGGGCAGAGTACACCAGTCTTAGAGGAGAAGCTGCCTTCCTCTAAACGTTGTAGGTGTATTAGAAAGCACATTTGATACACCTGAATTGGCAACACTGACATTGCCAGTGACCGGTACTATCGTAATTAATCCAGCAGACCCAGAATGCAGATTCAGCAGGCACAAAACCAAAGGGCAAATGGGCTGTCTGGGTCTGGCCTTCCTGTATTTCAGCTTCAGAATTCCTGTATTTCAGCTTCAGACAGAAAAATCTGGTACACTCATTGGACTTAATAATACAGATCTGGGGAATTTAGAGGGGCGGGGTGTTGGGGTAAGGGTAAAAGCATTATGTTTATTTGTAGCAGCTCTGTTGTATCATTTTCTATTGCAGTGCATTAGAGCAGTGTTAAATAAAATCTGCTTATTTAAAATCCTTTTAAATAGTGTTTAAATATTGCCTGCTGATACAATCTGCTAAAGTAGTTATCCTTGCTGCAGATTTCAGTTAACCTTGTCGCAGATATTAAGCCCGAAGCTGCACAGACTTTTAGGGACCTTGATTATAGAGCAAAACCTAATGGTGTCATTATAAAACCACAGCTGGACAAGCTTCTGGAGTCCTTGTCCTTTGATCAGATTTGGGTAACACAGCAAGCCAGGAGAGAACTCACGCTAACCCTGCTGGAATTGCTGAGCTCTCAGGTTGCTTGAATACTGCTTTCTAAAAATTAAAATGGAACACAAATTATAAAATGAGAGTGATTGGTGCTTTCCAATCTTCTCTATGTACCAACGCAAACTGGAGCAAATTGCTTCTCCAGAGCTAATAGCTGTAGAACAGGGAGAGTTGTGGTTTTTTTCCTCCTTTCCCTTCTGATGGCATAGGAAATATTTTGGCTCTCAGCTCTGTTTTTAAAACAGCAGAAGGAAACAAATGGATCTGCAGGTTTTGTCTAAATTCCCTGACAAGAATTCAACCCCCTAAAAAAATTAAAACTCCCAGATTATTCTGTCCTGTGATGTCACTTCAAACTTAGTTGTCAGAATCAGACATATGTAGGCCTGTAGTTTTTTATTTGTGCCTTCACAGACATCTAGAGTGGTGATCAGACTTAAAGATGCTGAGATCTCTTCAAAGACAGCGTGTACTGTGGAGGACAGATTTAAATCAAGTATTTATTGAGTTCAGTTTTAACATCTAAACACAGCCTTTCTTCTTTTCTAGTTTTTGTTTTGTCACTGTCATGTGGATTTTCAGGTCTTCTCCAAGCAGCAATTTCTTATTTTACCACTTTCTGAGACTGGTTTATTGTGATGTTGCCTGTATGGGCCAGTTTGCCCAAGAGAGGTTCAATCTTCTGCATTTTGTCTTTGTGCATTTTGTCTGCTTTCCTCTGGGATTTCTGAGACGTGTCATCTGTTTTTCTTCATTTTGTGTTTTGTGAGTTAGAACTTCATATAGGGCCCTACCAAGCAATATAGCTTCTCTTTGTGAGCAGTTGTAACATGGTGACCGCTGTTCGCTATTAAACATTAAGAGGTCTCCTTAGATTTATAAGTAGAATATGTTTTCTTGGCCATGTTGTGCTCAAAGCCTGAAATATTCTTTATGGGATCTTATTCTCAGCTGCATGTCTGGTAATTGTGGTTAGCCTGAAGCTAGCAAGGCGAAGTGGTGGTGTCTGTTCTGGTTTAAATTTTGCTGACAAAACAGACACATGAAATGCTTGGTAAATATGCTTAGTTTCAGGTAATGCTGGACTCGTGTATATAAATGCCTCTTGCACAGATGGACTAAGGCCATCTTCTGTGCCACTTGTGCCCTGCTTCTCTTTGAATCTCTAGATATCCATTCATAAGTATAAACCTCACTTAGCTCTAACTTAACAGGCTTTGAAAGAGTGCAGCAGCCTTCTTGATATTGCAGGCTGCATAATGAAGCTTCTCTCTGAGATTTCTGCCCTGGAAAACGCACTCATATGTCTCCTTGCTAGTTTAGGACCACTTGGTCTCCTGAACTGCCAAACACTTGGTATATAATTAATTTAAGATAGATATTTTCTTCCATGCTGCTATTATAGATTGTGTTGGTTTATCAGCTGTGATAATTATTCTGAGTAGTACACGTATTGCTGTTTGGCTTGCAGCAGACACAGACCATTCTGTCTATACTAAATATGTCCCAACCTTTCTTTCCAGCACTAGTGGAAGAGTAATACATGGTGACAATGTACAGGCAAGTAACATCACAGTAATACTTGTTGAGGGCTCCCAAGCAAGGGTTCCCCTTCTTGATTTTACTGAATGCATGGCCATGAGGGTGTTGAGGCATTAACTGTTACTTAAATATTTCCCACATTTTATTTATTGAAAAACCAGAAAGCTATAATAACACAGACTTATGAAAAGGGGAATCCTTGATGTTTGCACTTGTTATCTCAATAAATCTGAGCAACTTCCTTACAATTTGCATTTCTAAAAAGCTTCACCAGTTAATATCTTTTTCCATTACTGTAACTCCAGCTTCCAGATGTCTTTTCTTGAGTGTGAACAATACAAGCCTGAGTGTTACAAGCCGTAAAATATTTGGATATAAGTTTGGGGGTTTTTTTAAATTGACAGTTTGTATGATTGGAGGAGGAGTCCCAAAATCTGTTTCCCTGTCCCCCTAAGTTATGTGAAAACAGTGCAAGGCATAAATCACGTCACAAAACACATGGAAGGCATTCTAGGATACTACTTTTCCTGTTGAATCACTGCCAGGAATCTAACCTAGGTTTCTACACTGATTGCCTAAATTGTTTACATAAAGCTTAATAGCCTTTTAGTCAGCACTGAACTCCATCGTGCTTTCCACTAGCCTTCCATGAAATATTGTATTTTTATGACAATCTATTTCTGATTGAAGCATTTTACATAAATTGTAGTTGGACTTTGAAAGCTGCTTGGGGTTTTCTCTTTTCTTTTCCATGGTTTTTATTGTATAAATCCAGACACATTAAAGTGATGTGTTACTAAGAAATTAACTAGTGCATGGGAACAAATATTTAAGTGAACATAAAACTGGATTTGTGAGAATAATATCAGATTAGTGTGCTTTAAGTAAGGCTTAGACTCATGGTCTTAAAATGAATAGAAAGGTGGATGATAAACATTGTTATTGTTTCTCTGGTGGCTGTTTTGGATATACCATGGTCCTTTATTATAGAGGCACATTTTAGTCACATTTAGAGTATGCATGTTTTGATTTCTTTTTCTGCATGTCTGGGTATGTTTGTGGCTACATGTATATAAGCATCTGGATTTCTAATTTAAGAATGGTGCTTTTCAATCATTTTGGTAAGGAGTAGTGATGCACAAGGTCTGAGAATAAGTCATCAGGTGGGAAATAGTGAATTTTTACACTGATAATATTTATATTATATAATAT
>NW_009944965.1:8684-16707 GCF_000696875.1 Nestor notabilis | reverse complement strand
GTAACCCATCAGTCGTCTTAAAACGTCTGCTAGTCACTTGCTAACGAAACATCTCTACACAGAAACTTGCCGGGGCTCTGACAAGGAAGGGCTTTGGTGACATGAGGCGGGGGCCAGCTTAAACCCCCTTCAGCGAGGGTTTGGGAAGGGAGGAGTGTTGTGAACAGCTCACCTGCTCCGAGCAGTTTCACAAAGCCATCCGCCCCAGGCGGAGAGGCTGCAACTCCTGTTCGTCTCTTGGGGCGTTCACGGTTTGCTCTTTGCTTTGGAACTGCTGGGTTGCACAGGTGCCTCTCGGATGTGCCGTGGCCCATCCAGTTAGTTCAGCCGTGCTTGCTTTGGGCTGTTTCTGTGCAGGGGAAGTGAAATTGGAACACTTTCTGCAGAAGCTGTCTGGAAGCAGAAGTTTCTGGTTTTAGCTTTGTGGTGAGCACTGGTTGAATGAGCTGCAAGAGCAGAAACAAGTCGAACAGCCCCCGCTGCGATTGAGGCACAAAGCGGGGTTTGGGCTGGGAGTGCTGACTGGTCTGAGCAGTGTTGAATGCTCCTGTCACAGTTGGCTGGAGGCTGGTCTGGTCTCATCACTGAGCAGCGCTGAGTGTCACACCCTTCGCAGCAATGCTGGTGGTAGGTGTCAGCAAGCCACATCCTGCCTCTTTTCACACCAGGCTCTTCTGGTCAGCAGGTTCAGGTACATGTTCAACCCTCAGGTCAGATCCCACAGTATGTGGGTAAGCAGGCCAAGCAAATCGAAGCTATTAACATCCCCTGGATTGAGGGGAAACACGGGTTACACAGCCTGTGCACTCCTGCCAGAGCTCCTTCAATTTATTCTTATTTTGGGTATGGCATCCATAATGTATTGGCTCTGCCCTGGTAAAAAACAGGCTGTGTTCCATTTTACTTAGGGCAGCAGAAACTCTGCGCTCAGCACCTTGTTCTTGCCTGTTTTACTCCAGCCGTCAGTACTGCACTGCCAACTTCCTAGAGCTCTGCTGCTTTCCCCCAGCCCGGGTTAACAGTACACATTGAAAGGCAGTGCAGCAAGCACAGCTCTGGCAGCATTCCTGACTGGTGTGTGTTTTCTAGTGACCGTTATGCTGGAGAAAGGTGTTCCCTGGACAGTCCCAGAGACAGAAGCGCTGTATTTCTAGAGCAGGTACAGTACAGACAGCAGCCAAACAAGCATCTTATTCTGCATCAGGCCTTTACCTTCACTTGCAGAATGTCTCTGGGAGGGGGAGGACTGGTTGGCACTTGGCCTCTCTCTTGCAACTGCTTATTAAGGGATATGTGGTGTCAATGTGAACTTGCATCTGTGCCCTAGCAAACTGGCCTGCAGAAAAGCTTTGTTAGGAAAGAGGAGCACAGAGGCTGGGTCTCTGTGCCTCAGAAACCCCTTCTGGGCTGTAGAGATCATGTGCAGAAGAGGAGCGCCACTCCAGTTGTGAGTCAGCGTTCCTGGGGTGATTAAGAACTGGGTTGCCTGCTGACTTGTCTTGATGTTAGGCCTGTACATATTTTACATCCTTCCAGTAGAGCAAGTCAGATAGATAGGAGAAATTATTCAGCTAGTGACTGTGCAATGGAAAGAAAGGCCTGGTGACAGTGATCCCTGGTGGTTTTGCTGCTTCTGTGAGAACAGAGCCAGAAGAAGTGTTTAATAGGGATGATATGTTTGGAAAAACTAGACAAGCTTTCAGATAAGGAGTTTTCACCAGAAGTGGTATAATTGTTACTAAAATCTCAACAGTTGTTCATTACCTTGCACTGCAGTGACCTGCTGCTTCCATTTTGGACCTGATGGAGGACTTGTGTGCCTGAAAGCTTGTCCAATTCCCAGCTCTAATCTCTCTAATAAGAGATTTCCTCCTGTACACAAAACTTGTTCAGAAATGGGGATGGAAATACCATATTTTGCTCCTCTGTGTGTGACTTTCTGCAGAATCTGTGAGTCAAACAGCTCTTTTGTACTGTTTCTGAACCCTGCAGCTTGCCGTGGTCCTCCGCCCCTCCGTCCTGCTGCAATGAGTGGCAAGTCCTTGCTCTTAAAGGTCATTCTCCTTGGGGATGGTGGAGTTGGGAAAAGTTCCCTCATGAACCGGTACGTCACCAACAAGTTTGACTCTCAGGCTTTCCACACCATTGGGGTGGAGTTCCTAAACCGGGACCTGGAGGTGGATGGACGTTTTGTGACCCTCCAGATTTGGGACACTGCAGGACAGGAGAGATTCAAGAGCCTGCGAACCCCCTTTTACAGGGGAGCAGACTGCTGCCTGCTGACCTTCAGTGTGGATGACCGGCAGAGCTTTGAGAACCTCAGTAACTGGCAGAAGGAGTTTGTCTATTATGCTGACGTGAAGGACCCAGAACACTTCCCATTCGTAGTCCTGGGCAACAAGATAGACAAGCTTGAGAGACAAGTGAGCACAGAGGAGGCCCAGGCCTGGTGCATGGAGAACGGTAACTATCCATACCTGGAGACTAGTGCCAAGGATGACACCAATGTGGCAGTGGCCTTTGAGGAGGCTGTGCGACAGGTACTGGCCGTGGAGGAGCAACTGGAGCACTGCATGCTGGGGCACACCATTGACCTGCACTCCAGCTCCAAATCAGGGTCTTCCTGTTGTTAAGAGCGGCTGCTGCTTCGGGAATGTCGCTTGAGCCAGCGGCTGGATCAGAAGAAGCACGGGCAGCTCTGGGGCACTCTGAGGAGCGGGGCCACAAGGACAATAGGTGGTTTGCTCACTGAGGAGTTGCAGCCTCACCATCCGAGTTCTGGCTGGAGTTTTTGGGCACAGAGCATGTATCTGCAGGAGGGAGCTGTTAAAAGAGCATGTGAGCGTAGTCCTGCTTCCATCTCTGTCTGTTGTAGCAGGTTTAAAGGACTGGGTTAAAGTCCTTTAAATTCACTAAAGACAGTAGTGATCTGATCTGTACCAAGAACTGCCTGCAGAACACAGCTGAGAGCACCCTAGACAGTCTGTGAAGTATTTTAGCCCTGAACTCAAACAAATACTAGACCCACTAAACTCATGACCTTACTGCCAAAGGAATGTCTGCTCGGCATACTGAACGAAACCTGCTGTAGAGACTGTACCCATGCAGCTGTGAGAATGCCAAATACCAGAGTGGCTGAGATGAGTGTATCTGTTGTCTGGGATAAGTGCGTTTTGTCCTGAGACTGAAGTGTCCTGAGAATTGTTACAGCTCTGACGTGAAGCAGCATATGAAGGAGGGATGGACCTGTGTTTGAATGCGGCAGCATCGCTTCTTCTTAGCTGCCTATTCCTGATCTGTTTTTTCTCACCTCTAACTCTGTCTTGTGTGAGTGTTATTTTGTGGAGAGACTGCTTCTTGTTTAATATATGTTTCCTTGTCTCTTGTGGAGGCCTAACACCGGATCTTGCTTCTCATACCTTGAAGCCCTGGATGAAAAATACTGATGTGGACACTCGCTGGGTCATGTCAGAGGGTTTAGAGTTCAGGAGATCTGGAGCGTGAAACTTCTGCTGTTTCCTGTCACAAGTAATCACTGTGCCCGCTCTAGCAGAGCGGATGGAGGTGGGATCTCTCTGGGGTGTGCAGGTAGCTGAGGGAGTCATGTGTGGTCAGCTGCTAAACCCACTCTGTGTCCGGGACTGGTGACCACTGTGCTGCGTTAGCTGGTGGATCAGCATCTTCAGTTGCTTTAGCATGGATGTTCTCATCTGGATGCTGCAACTTACAACTGTTCACTTTATTACCTGTTGTCAGGTGCAGTGCTGCTGAGCACAGTGAACTCATGCCCTTGTCCTGGCCCTTACTCCTTAACAGGGAATCTGGTATGTTTTATCTGTAATTCATATGACAGACCTTATTTGTAGAGGGTGTCTGCTCGGTTAACTGGCCTTTGTTAATGGCTGCTGCACCAGTTCCACCTCTGTTCAAGGTGGCGGAAAAATGGGGGGGCAAGGAACCTTCTAGAAAAGGACATCAGGCTCCACTGATCCTGAGTGCTGCCCCCTGCTAGGTGTTAGTCCCAAGCTATCTGTGTAGCAAAGAGATGAATCCTTGCTGACTGCTGTCTTTACCATTAAAACCTCATGTCTTGCAACTTCCCATGCAAGCATTTGTCCAAAACTATGACTTTGCCCACAAGCACATAGGAGCCTGTCATGGGGACAGCTTCCCTTGAGTCCATATCCGCTAGCTGCTGAGTGCAGTTCCCACTGTGATGAGCTACTGGATGGTAAATTCTGTAGCTCTAATTGAGCAGCCTCACTGATGCTGTGCTTTAGAGCTGGGCACTCTGCCCTCACGCTGGCTGGTGGCAGCTAATCCCCATCACTCTGAGCACACAGGGCTCCCTCTGGGGGAGCTCAGGGTGATCCTGCCCTTCTCTGCAGGGCAGCCGTGTGTGGAAGGGACTGAATCTTTAATGCAAAGTGCTTTAGAGGGATCTGATTTCTAAACAGGGCTGAACACTCATATTCACAGGGATAGATAGGGAGTGTTTGCAGTCTCTGGGAAACCAGGTCCCTTGAGGTATAAGAGAAGGCTCTGTCTCTGTAGGTGCAACAGATTTTTATAGGATGTTAAAGCTATTGTTACTATTTACCAGTGTGTGACCTCCCCAGGCCTGCAGATTCTTCTTCGTTTTAACACTGCTCTATGTTTCCTTCAAGATCCCCCATTCCATTGCCTGTGGTTCTGATTTACATCTTGGAACAGACACATTCCCCCAGAGCTGTTATGTGCAGGGTCCAAGGTTGGGACAGGCTCAGGCCCCTGCACCGAGGGAGCTCCCTGCAGGTGAAACTGCTGCTTCCCATGGGATCTGTGTGAGGCCTCCTGCAGAAGAGGGCAGAGGTTGAACCTACACCTGGGTCAGGGCAATCCCAGGCACAGCTACAGGCCGGGCGGAGAAGAGATTCAGAGCAGCACTGCGGAGAAGGACTTGGGGGTGGTGGTTGATGAGAAGCTTGACATGAGCCGGCTTCAGTGTGCGCTTGAGCCCAGAAACCAACCGTATCCTGGGCTGTATCAAAAGAAGCATGACCAGCAGGTCAAAGGAGGTGATCCTGCCCCTCTACTCTGCTCTTGTGAGACCTCACTTGGAGTATTGTGTCCAGTTCTGGTGTCCTCAACATAAAAAGGACATGGAGCTGTTGGAGCAAGTCCAGAGGAGGCCACGGGGATGCTAATTTTTTTGAAGGCAGCCGGAGAAAGGCGGGGCTGTTCAGCCTGGAGAAGAGAAGACTGCGTGGAGACCTCAGAGCAGCCTTCCAGTGTCTGAAAGGGGCCTCCAAGGATGCCAGGGAGGGACTCTTAATCGGGGTCTGTAGCAGTAGGACAAGGGGTGATGGCTTCAAACTTAAACAGGGAAGTTCAGGTTGGATATAAGGAAGAAGTTCTTTACAGTGAGGGTGCTGAGGCACTGGAATGGGTTGCCCAAGGAAGTTGTGAATGCTCCATCCCTGGCGGTGTTCAAGGCGAGGTTGGACAGAGCCTTGGGCAACATGGTCTAGTGTGAGGTGTCCCTGCTCATGGCAGGGGGGTTGGAACTAGATGATCTTAAGGTCCTTTCCAACCCAAACCGTTCTATGATCCTATGATTGAACAAGCTGCAGTGCAGGAGGCACGGGTGCAGCACGCTGTTTGCTGTACCTTGGGGTGCATGTTGGTGCTGATAGCTGAAGCTCAAGATCCTCATTGTACACAGGCTGTGCAGAAGGTATGTACAGAGGGTGTTACACAGTGTCTTTTATTCCTAACACACATTGGATCATTGACTTTAAAAAACAGACCAACCACAGCTATTTTATTAAGCTTATGTGTTTTTAAAATCCATTTTAAAAGTATATTGAAATGGCTTAATTTATTTTAAAGATCCTCACACAGGAGCCAGGATTTTGTTGCAAAATTCCTTGCCAACAGCCATCCTCTCCCTCTGTCCACTCCTGCTGCTGTGGTTGTTGCTATTGCTACAGAACTGGAATTGTAAAACCAAGATTCTACCTTTATTTAAGCAAATAAAACCTGGATGTATTCAAGTGAATTCAGGAAGTGTCTGTCTTCGTTTATCAGGATTCGTGCTGGCCTCTGTTCTCCTGAGGTATGTGGAAGTGGGTTGGTCGTAGCACCTGGCAGAGAGAAGTTACAAAGGGATCAGAGGGCTTGGTTATTCCTGAGTGTTCCTACCTAGACCAGTAGTTGGGGGAATAGAACTTTACCAGCAGAATCCACTGACCAGTTTTGTCTTTCTAAGAGCATATCAGAAATGCTTTCATTACAGGAACACTCCTTCCAGAGTAACAGCAATATTGCTTCCTTCTGCCTCTACACTCAATTTTCAGCCTGGGCTCTCAGTAGCTAGCTGGGTACTGCCCTCTGATTCCTTCCTGCAATCTTGGAACCAGTCCCGCGGGCTGCAGGGGGCTGTAACCAGGCATGATTTCCTCAGGATGCTGAGATGGAAAAGAGCATATGGGGAATGTTGAATTCCGCTGTCCTGCCAGGATGGGCACTTGGTTTCAGAGCCTTTGTGTGTGTTTGCAGAGTCTGTTCCTGCTGTTCCTGTTGGCAGAACCTTTTAGTTGATTACTCTCCCACGCCTGCTTGCCTGGCCATGCTTCCAGAGGCAGTGTGGGGCTTCGAGTCCTTGGGAATCCTGCTTTTTAAATGGAGGCTGGAGTATTTGGGGGCATCCAGCACCTTACTTCAGCCGCTTCAAAACACAGCTGAAAACAGAGAGTAACCAGGACCTGGTGGGAGAAGGTCCCAGCCTTGGAGGAGTCGCAGGGCGTTGGATGAGGCTGTGTCACATCAATGAGGGTCTGTCTAACACCATGAGAGCCACCAACTCCCCTGATGCGATGTGTTTGTAAGCAAAGGCACGGCAGAGGCAGGAGCAATAGTGAGGCTGTTCCCTCATCCCCTACTTTGCTACTGCAAGCAATAGAGGAGGGCTCAGTGGGTTTTGTTGTGGGCTGGGGAGAGGATGGATCTCTGGAAGGCAAAGGAAAGCAGTGAGCTGTTTCTGCGTGCAACATACGCCGTGACATACTCCTGTGTGCTTGCAAAGGAACAGGAGAGGTGGGGAGTCTCCTGGCCCCTTCCATCGCTTTCTCCTACATCCCTCTTGCCGATTTTGCTGCTCTGGGCCAGCTGTGAGGCTGTGCAGCTGCTTGGAAACTGAAAGCTGCTCTGGAACCAGAAGCTGAGGAGCCCCAGATGACAGTAAGATGCATGAATTTGCTCTCTGGGTACCCGAGGCTGCTCACACACCGTGTGTTGTCTGAGTGCAGCCCCTCTGGAGGCTGGCTCCTCACAGCAGTACAGCTGTAAGGAAGTTTATGGGAACATGATCTCTGGGGAGTGCATGTTCTTACATGTGTTCGAGGATGAGCATGAAGATAGAGAGCCTAAAAATACTCTTTCAGGAGCCTTTGAACCCTGCTCCAGGCTTCATTTCTGAACAGGGAGCTTGTTGCAGCTCTGGTGCCTGGGGCACTGGTGTGCTCTGCTCTGGAGTGAGGAGCATTCCCGGGTCTGCCGAGGTGGGAGCTGATGGCAGCTCTGACAGCAATTGCCCAGAGGCCTCAGGTGAGTCAGAATCCCTTGAGTGAAAACAGGGATCTGGGACAATCCCTGCTGTCAGTGACACGGTGGTGGGTGACTGCTGAGGCGATTGTAAAGCAAGTGCAGATGGACATAGGTACCCCTTGACCCCGGTGCTTGCATGGCTGGTGGGGCAGCTCTTTCCTGGTGGCTTCAAGGGGTCCTTTAGGTGCTGGTGCATGTGGCCACGTCTTCATGAGCAGCCAAGTACAGCATCTCCCTGTGCTATCATCAGCCTTAGTTCTTTCCGTGAGGGTTTCCCACAAGGACTTCCCACTTGCTATTCCTCCCTTGTCCCTGGGCATGTCTTCAGCAGAGCCAAGCTTTGCAGAAGTGGAGAGGAAGCAGGTGGCAGAGAGACCTTCCCCCAGGGTGGATGTGCAGCAGTACCACTGTGCCATGGCCCCGCAGGCAGCTCCAG
>NW_009944965.1:8389-8667 GCF_000696875.1 Nestor notabilis | reverse complement strand
GCCATCGCTCGCCACTCGCAGCAGTTTCCTGCCCTAACTGAAGCCAGGACAGGGCTGGGGGAGCTGCAGGTGAGGAGCAGCATGAGTGTGCCCTGGCTAAAAGCGAGGCAGAGGATGCTCCCTGCCTGTGTGCCTTCAGGGGACTTTTCTATGCCGTTAGGGCTTTGGATGGCAGCCTTTGGACGTGTAGGGTACATGCTCCGTTGCTGTTCCCTTGCTGGAGTGTGCGGGGCTGGGCCCAGGGGAAATGAAGGCACTCGAGGGACACTGCAGCCGGC
>NW_009944965.1:4196-8309 GCF_000696875.1 Nestor notabilis | reverse complement strand
GCCGCCCCTACCCGAGCACCCTGGGGTGCCGCGCTCCCCTCGCCTTTCCCTGTTCATCCCAGGTTCCTGCCTTCACTCTCCCAAGGGCTCTCTTGCTGTCAGCGGCACAGGGCCGGAGCGCAGGGCATGGGATGAAGGGCTGAGGGCAGGGCAGCCAGCGGGACCTGCTCCACGGTCCCTCTCTCTGGTCCAGCCCTTGTGGGAGTGACCCTGCAGCCACGTTTCAGCCACTCGATGGGGACAGTGTTTGCGCCGGCTGCGCTCCTCGGAGCTCTCGTGGTTTACAGAGATGAGGTCTGGTACGAGGCAGGGTTTATGCCCTGTCCTTTCTCACCCCGTTCCTAGAGGGCTCTGGGTGCCCGGGGCAGGAGATGCGAGGGCAGGTCCCACGTCTCCAGGTGGGGTGGCAGCAGGACACTGCCAAAGGCACACCCCGCAAGAGCCTGTATGTGTCCTTTGGCCTTAGGACTTGCCCAGTGTCCTGGTGCCTTCACATACTACCTCGTGCTGCTGTCCCCAGCCCTCACCCCGGCCGGGGGGCACCAGCCTCTGCCAGGGGAAAGAGATGGTGTTTTGTTCCCTGGCTCGCTCCTGCCCAGCGGCTGATTGTGCACACACAGAGCCCTTTCAGCATGGGGAGAGGAGAGTGATGGCATCTGGGAACGCAGGAATAAAGGGCCCCATTGATGCTGGCTGCAGCCCTACGGGTTTCTGTGAGCTGGGGCAAGGCTGGGGTACAGCCATAGTGGTGCACTGGGCTGGGGCAGCAGCAATGCATGAGCTAAACCTCCCCTGGCCAGGCTGCAGGGGGGGACAGAGTGGGATTTGGGCTAGAGTCCCATTTAGGAAGAGCGCTGAGGGTCCTGGCCATGGGTAGGTAACAGCCTGCTGGTGCTCAGCCTGCCCTGCTGCTCTACAGGCACCTACCCATGCCCGAAATCTGCCTCTTGGGAGCAGTGCGGGGGTTTAAAACATGGGGTTGGGAGCATCCCTCCATGGCCTCGCTCCCCTGGATGCTTCTTAGTGCTGTTCCTGGGGGGGAATTTCCAACAGAAGCAACATTTGAATCAATAATTGTTGACCAACTGCTGTGGAAACGCACATCTCAGGGTAGTGTTCAGTCAGGGCAGAGACACACCAGGCGATGACCTCCCCGTGCACCAGCACTGTGCAAACTGTTAGTGACCCTACAGCTAATGGCACGCAACCACCCACAGAGCGCGTGGACAGGACACGTAGGGCCCTGCAATGAAGTCCGCCCTCACGCCTGAACGAGACGGTCCTATTTCACACAGGGCTCTGTGCAAGTGAGAGAACAGCTCATTCTGCGTGGCTCTCGTGTTGTTGCACCACGTGCGTTGCCTGCTCGAGCCATGCCGATGGGTTTTGCTGTGGTTATGCTGTAGGTGCTACATTAGGAGATGCTGTCACCACGTCGGCTGGGTATCACATCACCAAACACAAGCAAGCGGCTCCTACAAGACTCCAGCTTTCCTCTGGGTGGCTGGAGGACAAAGAGAGGTTTTAAGGGCTCTCCAGTTGGGAACGAATTTTAAAGGCAGGGTTATGAACCTAATGTCTGGGATGGGAATGAGTCCTGTGGGCACTGAGTGCTGCTCCTCTGGGAGCTTCTCGTCTGCAGCCACCCCTTCCCTCCTTTTTCCTTTGGTGAAAGGTGGGAAAGGCAGCATGACAGATGGACAGACAGACATATACCTTGTTCAGAATGATCTTAATTTTAATTTATTTTCTTTAATTTTTATAAAATACACCTTGTAAGATAAGTCTCTAAAAACTTGCTCCTTTTTATTGCTTGTTAACAAGTTGAAATTCTAGATCAGAAATGAAGGAAACACTTTCAGTCGATTAACTCTTTTTGCGTGCGTGTGTGTGTGCCCTTGTGTGCACGTGTGTTTGTGTGTGTGTGTTTGGGGTCTGGAGACAAGGGTGGGAAGGAGGATCTGGTTATTTCTGTTAAATGGATACCAAAAAAACCCCGGCAAACCCCCAAGAGAGATGGCATTGATGTGAATTTCCGGATCCGGGTTTCAACCCACCCTGCCATCCCTCCCGGCATCTCCCCCCTCCCCAGCCCCTGTGCGTTGCTAGCCTGGCCAACCTATTTCAGCGTTCCCAGCAGCAAGGATCCTTCAGAATGCTCTGCTCAGCAGATCTGCTCCTTTATCCTTGCCCCTGCTGAAACCAGCTCTTAACAAAAATATACTATTACTACAGACCAAAATAAAAAACAAATCCATGCGAGATGGAGCTACAGTCTGCCACTGAAAGGAGTTTCTCCAATAAATTAACACAAAGGTTAGCGTTAAGGAGAGGTGGGGAAGAGCAAAACAAAACGCCAGCTGGCGGGGAGGACTGCAAACGGCGCTTTGGGGGGACTGGCGGGCCCCATGCTACCCGCTCAGAGGGCTTTCCTCCAGCTGCCATGGGGGAGAGGTTGTCTCCACCAAAGCCCTCGCCCTGCTGCCCTGCTCCACGGGAAAGCACTGAACTGGCACCAGAGGCATGTAGGTTGCAGAGACGTGTTTCCACCCCATGACCCCCAAACAGCCGCCTTTCCTTCCCTCCTCAGCTCCTCCATGGGTTTCAGCGAGATGCTGCCAGTCCCTCCCGCCCTGGCAGGCACAAGACAGTCGTCCTGACTTGCAGGAAACACAGGGGAAGAAGGGGACAGAACAAGGGAAAAGTTAGGTTTGACATGGGTGAGGAACAAACCAAGCTCTCCGACGCAGCGGAGGTTAGAAAGCAGACATCACCCCAGAGAAGAGCACCATTGTCACCATTGTGAGGGACGGGAGCGTGCGGCAGGGCGCAGTCCGGAGGGTTCTCCCCTGCCTGCGGAGGGACGGCTCTGGCTTTACGCTCCCAGGGCATAGCACGGAGATGTCCCCTCAGTCAAACCTATCTGCCGCCTCTCCGCTGCCTGGAGGGTAAAGCCAAGAGTCCCCCTTGTCTACAGAGACACCAAACTCCTTTAGGCTTTAATAGGAGCAGCTGGGTTAGGGCTTTATTAGCATTGGGGTCAGCACTCTCTTCTCCGCAGTGGGAAGATCCTTGCCCTGAACTCCCTTTGCCTTGGCTGCAGCAGGTAATTTGGGGTAAGTTCATCTTTCTTTGCTAAGGGAAAAATAAAAATCCTTCTCTTACTCTCCATCCACGGGTGGTGACAGCAGACAGCTCCAGGAGAGTCTCTAGCAATGGTACCAGGACTGGGCCAACTTCCTTTTCTCTCTAGGTAGCCTCTTGCTACTCATGGAGCAACCTACACAGATTTCCTCCTCCCAAGAGCATGAAGGCCTTTGCTCATCCCTAGGCAACATCGGGACACTGGAGTAAGTCCCTCCTCTTCTCTGGCTGGTTTTGATGGGCCCCTAGAGCGAACCGGTTACGGATGAGCAGAGAGAGAAAAGTGCATGAAGAGACGTCCATTGGTGGGAAGCTCTCCTTCCTGGTCACGCTCAGCGGGATGGATGCGAGGGAGGAAGAGGAGGGGAGTCAGCGGCGGAGGCAGAGTTAACGAAGGAGACCTGGTGTCGGGTGGCTGCAGTGTTAAAGCCTCGGGGTTAGAGAAAAGAAGGGCGTTTGTCTGGCTGGGCTCCACCACACGGGCTAGAACTTGGTGCCTCGGCCCATCAGCTTGAGGACGGCGAAGTTGTAGGTGGCGGCAATCATGAAGGTGAGCTGTGGGTGGGAAGAGAGTGAGCGAAGGGGCACGAGATGAAATGAAGCTCCCGTGGGCAAGGAGGGTGGGCTCCGCGCTGGGGTACACCCGAGGTGGCATCCCCCAGCCCCGCACCCCAACAGGGCAGTTGTGGAGCCCCATGGTCCTGCTGCACCGGCGGGACATTGCAGTGCCTCATCGCTGGTGTAAAGCAAGAGGAGAGCCAGGGAAAGGCAGGGGACAGGCAGCAGGACCTCTCCCTGGTGCTCTCCTAAAGCTTCTCCAGATGCTCTCCAGCAGCCACCTCTACCTTCTTATGGCCCCAATTCGCTGTCTGCACTTATGTGCCAGAAAATGACACGAGCACAGGCTCTGACACATCCGTGCCCGCCACCTCCGTTGTCCTCTGCCGCCACTTCATCGATGGTCCGAAG
>NW_009944965.1:3493-4048 GCF_000696875.1 Nestor notabilis | reverse complement strand
GCCCGGTGAGGGGAGCACTCACTGTGTGGCGGGAGGTGCTCACCTCGCTGGTCTTGCAGATGGAGAGCAGGTTGGAGCCACACACCTTGCCAGGGAAAGCATTCCAGGGCAGGACACCTGTGGAGACACAGGGAGCCAGGTGAGCCGGGCACAGCGGTCCAGAGTCACACACACCAGGGTTTTTGGGCTCCTTAGCCATCGCCCCTGCTTTATCCCAGCCTTATCTGCCTGGGCCCTCTCCTCCATTCCCGATCCTCCACCTTGACCCTCCTGGGTGGTGAAGCCAGCACTCACCGTACATCCTGGCATCCGCACACAGGGTGCCAATGCTGGCTGAGGTCTTGCTGGGGTTGGCAATGGACTGGCAGGTAGTCCAAGTGTTAAAGTAGATGTAGACGGGCACCGCGGAGCAGGCGAAGACCAGGAGCCAGATGATGGTCAGGACGTAGGTAATGCCCACAAACTGCAAGGGGCAGCAGAAGCCGGGGCAGAGCCATGGTTACCGAGCGGACGGGGACACGGACAGGGGAGCGCGAGGGTCCCCAGGCAGGACAG
>NW_009944965.1:0-3216 GCF_000696875.1 Nestor notabilis | reverse complement strand
CTCTCCTGCCCTCCCTCCCTGGTGCCACCCCAACCGGACCCCAAGGGAACCGCAGCCATCCCCCTCTGCTCCCCCAGGCCACGGGCTCCCTTTGTCATGGTCCCCAAGCCTAGCGAGAGGACAACCCCGGGGGCACTGGGGGCTGGCACTGCGAGGGTGCTCATAGCTCTCCCCAGCAACGCTTAAACATGAAGCGGTTAAATGTGGCCATTAGGGCTGGTTTTGGTCCCCAGGAGTCACAGCAAGCCTGGGGGAGGGTGTCCAGGCTGCGCTTCCCTTTGGGATACCCCCAAAAACCGGACGTGTCCTGCCCTTTGCCCACGCTGAGCGTGGTGAACCCGCTGCGGGCGCGCGAAGGGGTGCCAAACCCCGGTTAAGATCACCTTGTCAGGATGTCCTAGCCACTTTCCCAAACACTGACACACCCGCTGCAACGAGTGTCGAGTGAGCTCGCTGGGGGCCTCGCGCTCCCCTCCCTTTCGGGCCCCCAGTTACCGTTGCGCTGAGGCCCTTGCCGCAGATGGTGGTCCTGTAGTCCCCGAAGATTTGCCGGACGGCGCCGGTGGTGTAGAAGCCTTCGGCCAGCAGCAGGGCTCCGTAGAGGAAGAAGAAGGAGGCAGTGCCATAGATGACGTACTGAAAAGTGTGGATGCTGCCAGGGAGAGGAGTGGGCAGCGAGCTCAGCCCTGGATGCAGCATGGCCAACATGACTTGCCCTCCCCATGCCAGCCCTGGGTACCAAAATGAAGGGTGAAGCTGCAAGAGCTGGGGCAAAGCTGTGGTGGGGAAGACTGTGGGCCACTGCCAGCTCCCCCATGCCCTCCATACCTACCCATGCAGGGGTCCAGCTCTAGCCAGGGTCAGATAAAAACAGGCATGGAACAGAAACAAGCCACCTCTAGACTTGTTTCATGCAGCCGTAGCACCGGCACATGGCAAATGCAACCTGGGGTCTCCATGGGGTGAGAGCATTATCCTGGCCAGACACCTCGTCCTGGCACAGAGCAAGGCAGAGACACAAGGGGCTCTGGCATGAGGGCAATGCACCATAGCAGGGTACTTACACTTCAATGAGATACTCGTAGTCCTGGTAGTTTTTGGAGAAGTAGGTCTCAATGAGCTGCTCGGTGCCTGTGAGGGCTTCGTGCCCACAGCCACAAAACAGCGCTACCCCAAAGAAGCACAAGCCAGTGGCAACCAGTGAAGCAAAGGGTGCCCCGATGAGACATCTGGCACAGCACTCGAGCAAACCTAGGGGAGAAGAGCGTTGAGGTGGGACGGGACTGCTGGGATGGGGAGTGCTCGGGGCCTGCAGCTCAGGAGCAGGCAGAGGGAAGCAGCTTGGAGGAAAACCCAGAGATGGTTGGTTGTGGTGCTGGAGAGACAAAGAGCAGCTCCACCAAGAGCCCTTCAAGCAGCGGTGCAGGATCGCACCCGAGCAGGGGCAGGGGTGGTGGAAGGGGGGAGCACTGGGGCTGCACGGCAGCTCCGGGGTGTGAGGTGGATGGGAGCTGAAGTGAGCCTGTGCCACCCTTGTGCAACGAGGTGGAAACACAAGGTGATGTAGCAGGATGCCAGGGGGACCCAGCAAACAAGCTGCTAATGGGCTCCCTGGTGCTGGCACAGCCCGGCTGCAGGCAGTGTTGGCTCCAGCATTTTGCTTTTGGCATTGAAGATGGAGGGGAACCCAGCACCTCCACAGAGACAAGCCCGGTGGAGACCCAGCAACGTGGCCTGGCCCTGGGGCAGGGAGGGAGGAGCTGGCATGCACCCCGAGCATCCTGGGCTTCTGGGGGGCACTTGTCCCCTCTCACAGCACCCTGAAGGCAGTTTGGGCTGCAGCAGCCCCATTGCACAGGGTGATGTGGTTGTGGAGAGGAGCCGTGTTAGTTCTGGCACTTGTGTAATAGATTTAGTCCTCCAGGACAGATGCCCTGCTCCTTCTGCGTGTCAGGGCTCTAATGTGCAGCATCATTAGCTCAGGGTCCTGACGGGTTGGGTTTGGAGGTGCTCAGCCAGCAGCTTTCCTGTCTCATTTGGGATGAGCAACCAGGTGGGTTTGCACCAGCATCTGGCTCTGGAGCATCAGTTTGGCTCCAACTAAGCTGCGACACGCTGCTGCCCTGCCTGTGCCAGGCCCCTTCTGCGTGTCAGGGCTCTAATGTGCAGCATCATTAGCTCAGGGTCCTGACGGGTTGGGTTTGGAGGTGCTCAGCCAGCAGCTTTCCTGTCTCATTTGGGATGAGCAACCAGGTGGGTTTGCACCAGCATCTGGCTCTGGAGCATCAGTTTGGCTCCAACTAAGCTGCGACACGCTGCTGCCCTGCCTGTGCCAGGCCTCTGCACAGGGAAGCGGCTCCCCTTCCCCAGGATGCAGGCTCGGGCACTCCACTGTCCTGGGCACAGCGGCTGCCTGGACACATCCCATCTGTACATAGTGTTTCTGCCTTGAATGTCAAAACAGGCACTCATGGGAAGCGTTCCCAAACCCACGCTCTCTCCACGCATCCCACAGTGCTTATCTCCTCCGTCGAAGGACAAGAAGCAAGCCGCGGGGTCCTGGCCAGCAGCGCCCTCCCCTCTCCACTGGGAGCAAGGTCAGTGGTGGCACCGAGGACAAAGGGGGATTGTCCTGGCACTGCCACCCCGGAGAGCAAACAGGGAACAAAGGCAGCGCTATGGGGAGCGCTGGAACCCCTCCCGCTTGTTTGCCTTGGATGGGGCAGGACCAGAGCTCCTCCTGGCCAGTGCTGCTCCCCGAAACCTCACTGGGACCAATGGGAATGATCCTGCACACCCAGCGGGTGCTGGGTCACACATGCCTGGGTTCATGCTGGTTTCTGGCCGCTTGGGAAGTGGTATGGAAGGTGCCCTGGGTCTGGGGCATGGTGAGTGTCTCCATTCCCAGCGGGTTCTGTGCATCCCAGGATGCCACAGCCCTGGCCCCTCTGGCTTTGGGAAGCCGAGCTGGGGAAGCCTGGGGAAGGGGAGGGAGGAGAGAAAGAGCCCTTGTGCTGCACAATCCCGGGCCTTGTACCCAGGCTCAGCTGCTGCTGGAGCCAAACAATAATACACTGCAGACAGGAGGAGGAGGCAGGGTGCCGGCAGCCCATGGCACCCTTGGGAACAGAGCACCCCGATGCCCTCCGGGGTATGCCGGTAAGTATTAGCTCTGGTGCATCCATAGGGAAGCAGAGGCACGAGGAGTGCCTCATC
>NW_009944964.1:24865-54677 GCF_000696875.1 Nestor notabilis | reverse complement strand
ATAAATAATAATAATAATATAGTTTTTGAAATAAAAATGTGGTAGAAAAATGACCAAAAAATAACCTGAAAATTCCAGATCTGTGTTTGATTTCACAAGTCTCTGTGTTATGTCGATTCTACCATTTGTGTAGTTTGAGCTTTACCCATTTTTCTCTATCTATAAATGACCAAGCACTTTTCCCTCTTTCTTTTTGTGACCCTACCAAACAAATCCCTTGCGGTTCTATACACCCCCAGACTTTTAATTTCCCCACAGAACTTCACCTCATGTATTCAAAAAAACCCAACACACAAACAAGTGCAAATAGTATATATTTACTTTTGGTTTTCCCGTTCAGTTTTTCCATTTTACAGAATCACAGAATCATTGGGGTTGGAAGACACCTCTGGACATCATCTAGTCCAACCCCCTGTGCCAAGACAGGGCTGCCTGGAACACAGGAATTTGTCCAGGTGAGTTTTGAAAGTCTCCAGAGAGGGAGACTCCACAATGCCCCCAGGAAGCCTGTTCCAGTGCTCTGTCACCCTCAGTGGAAATAAGTTCTTCCTCATGTTGAGGTGAAACTTCTTGTGTTTTAGTTTATGGCCATTGCTCCTCGTCCTGTCACTGGGCACCACTGAAAAGAGTCTGGCACCATCCTCCCGGCACCTGCTTTTGAGATATTTATATGCATTAATAAGATCCCCTCTCAGGCTTCTTTTCTTCCTCTCCACTGATAACTTCTCATTTGCATTCTGTTTTTTCCCATCCTTTTTGCTGGTATTGTTTTCAGTTCAGTTTTTCACACGTTCATTCTGCACTCATTTAATGCCATTAGCCCCACTAGGACAGAATACAGCTGCAAACTTACTTACTTTCCTTCTTCCTTCCTTCCTTCCTTGCTTCCTGGGAGGAAGGGAGGGAGGTCTGCACGTGGAGGGATGAACAGAGATGTTCCTTCAACTAAATGCTATACAATGCAATGAACCAACACATTGCCACAAGTAATCTATGTATCTGACAGTGTGCAGTGCAGTTCCACTCATGGGGTTATAAAACACTGAAAATGGAAATGTAGCCTAAGGAAAAATTTTGCATTCTAAGCTCAAAAGTAATCTCAGAGACAGTGGATATTAAAAAGACAACATACTATTTCTTCCTTTAGAAAAAGACAAGCAAAAGTAGAAGGCATGAAGTCACTGGGCAACCTATCTAGCAGAAATATGTAGGTTAAAAAGCTGAACATAATGCTCAAAGGCAGAAAGAGCAATGTTGCTGCCATTATCCTACTATTTTCTTTGTGTTACAATAGAGGTCAGCAGCATTTGTTGTAGCTGTGTTTATAGCTGTTAAAAAAAGGAAATGGAAAAAGAATATTGAAAGGATCTTTTTTCTCCTCTGTAGTCTGCAAAGAAGTGACAAAACAGACCATGGATATGGGGAAAGATGTGCTTTTCTTCCCCTTATTCTAGGCCTGAATAATATGCATTTTATGTAACCTGAACTAACAGTTCTCCAAATCTGCTCTAGGGGGAAAGGACCATATCTCCTTCTTAAGTTTTCCAGACTAAAAGAAATGTTAACTTCCAATATAGGCAGAAAACTGTTGGCTAAGTATGACCTGTATAGATTTTAGCTTGCTGAATAGGATGTTTTTTCTAGATTGCAAGCTATTTGTAGGGAATATATTTCTGTGATTCTATGGTTCTATGATTTTTCTTTTGTTTGTCCCATTAAAGAGTTAGTATTCAAACAGCCACTGTAAGAGTAATAGCAACAATAAAAACAATCTTGTATTCTACAGATTTACTGAAGTGATTGCCCATATTGCCTGTCTTACTGACATACTAAATCCTACCAGTGAAATATTTATGCTGAATGTAATATAAAAATAAATATGCAATAACTAACTAAAGATTTAACAATGGAACCAGCATGCACATTTACAGCATATAACAGTATGTGAGGTACAGCTAAATCTCTGTGTACTTGGAACAGGTATTATCTCAGATGTACAATCACTTTTAGTGTGTGTTGTCTTTTCCAATGGCTAGCTCTGTAAGTGTGATTTCTCTCATGTCAACACTCTCTACACATTGAAACCACCATCTGTAAAATGGCAATTTGAAAGGCGCTTCCTCCACCTACGCTAATGAAAGAGGTACTACCAAATTCAATACTGGCATAAGTCTGTTGTAGCTATCAGGAGCACAAGTGACCTAGTAGTTGAATGTGTGTACAAGTATGCAAACAACAGAAAGAAGCCAATCTGACAAAATGTGGCATAGTGCAGGAGCTCAAGAGTGCTTAAGACATCATCCCCTTTTAAATGTCTGCCAAAGTCTGGGTACAGAATATAAGTTACAGCTTACTGCATTTGTAACAGACTGATTTCATTCAGCCACACACTTCAAGAGCTTCTAGCTTTCTGTTGCTTCTGCATGGCTCCTGCAATGTGTGGCAGTTCAGAGCTCAGGCACAGAACAAAGCCGAGTGATCCTGCTTTTAGCTGCATTTGTTTTCACCAGGCTTGAGGCTTGGACCCATGTGACATTTCCTAACAGCTCAGCAGCTCCCTGAGAGATGTATTCTGGTTAGAAATGTGTTCTGGAGAGTTGTGATAACAGGTGACCATGATAACAGGTACGAAGGTTTGAAGCAGCCTTAAGAACATGAAATGAAAAGGGTTGCATCTATAATTTTAAACCAACAAACACTGTTGTGCATAATGCTGATACACAATTATAATCAGCTTATTCAGGGATTGGTAGCATTCATCACATTGTTAGTATTGTAAATTTGTACTGTCATAGATAGGAGTCACACAGTTTAGGGCCTTGTACCTTTACCTATTGTTTTCCCTGAGTTATGATAAATTTTCAGCAACACTTGGTTCAAACTGCCAATTTGTTGGGTATAAAGAAAATCTCTTGACACTACCAGGACTAATTACGTTGTCCTTGCCAAAGGGGTAGTTGAATAATTGCCTGTGATTATCGCACAGCTATGATGCTTTTCATGTCAGTGGCAATGCAATGAAGATTGATTCTCTTTAATTAATCATTCAAAAATAACTCCTCATATCATTCCTCAAATAGGAGCAAACATGTTCCTACATCTTTCTTCCAAAAGGTTCCTGGATGCAATTGCTTCCCTGATGAGATAGCATTGCAGTGCATGTGTGCATGTCCTAGATAGCATGGCCTTTGTAATTATTTGGTGATCCTGCTCTCCTTACTCTTTCTTCTTGGTTTTGAACATGCCTTATAAATTTTTTAGCCACAGAGCAGAAAAAAATTATTTTTATTCATTGAAGTCCAGACAGTTCATTCATTAGAGAGAATGTCACCAACTTTGAACTTTTTTTATTTATCTACTACTTCCATGTCCTTTTGAATCAAATGGCCTATGCAGTCATGCAGCATTACACAGTAATATTAATTATTGCAAGAATATCTTTCTTCAATAGTTGTAAGACAGTGGGTTACATCCTGCTGTAAATGCTGCTTTCTTTCAATGTCTGTATTAGCAACAGAAGTTAATCAGCTGTATTTGTTTATTTTCTATATGTTTATTTTCTAAAGTCTTTAGCATTCACTTATAAAGAAAGTGATTCTTCATTTCTTTTTATTTCTATGTGGATATTAAAATCTCAGATAAACTATCAGGATGGTATCTTTTAAATAGATTAATGATTTATGATATATGATACCACAAAAGATATTTTTTTTCCCAGCAATAGCATTATAGGTCTTCTTCTGGTATTGTAAAGTTATTTCAGAGACTGCATCACCTTAAGTAACATGCATAAAGTGCAGAGGTAACAAACGTGGATTTGGAAGCATAAAAATGAGAGGAAAGAGGTTGATACAGTAAGCTACACACAGTCATTCATGTGCATGAATTTGAATTGTTCTAACATACTTTGTAATTCAAGATTTGGAAAAAAATATTTAGCCCTTTCACCACATAATATTTCAGTGTCTGTTTGCATCAAAACCTACACACAGGTTGTTTCCATAGTTCTAGTCAGAGGTTTATGTTTATGCATAATTAAAATAGACTACAATAGCTAGGCTGCTATATAACTACAGGACATGCATAAAAGTCTTTATGCACCTAAGATAACCCAATTTATTTTTTTGTATTGTTTTATTTTACTACCTACATGTACTAGATACTATGCAGCACTTTGCCTGCAAGTGTACCCAATGGCAATGTCTACAGGACATCTGAGGATGTGGCGATGTGAGGAATGTGGGTTGTGGGTTTGTAAAGTTGCAACTGTTTGATTTAGTGGGAACTGCTGTGACAAGAATCCAAGTCATGGCCAAATAACTTTCAGATTTTGGAAGATACTGCTTATCTTCCAGAGGAATACAGAGAAGTAGGATTTTAAATTGCCCCATTGCCAAATACAGTCTATAACAATACAATTGTGGACAGTTCTCCAAATTGCAAGTGAAAGCACAAAATGAACTTCTTTTATCTGTCCTAGGAGAGATCCCTAACAGGCCCAGTGAATTTAGCAGACCAAGAACTGCTGTCTACACCTCTGTGCACATTCCTCTCTCAGTCACAGTCAGGTAGGGGCTAGTTTGGCCAAGGGAGAGTTTCAGTGCAGTTAGATGTAAATGCAGAGGAGTTTGGAAACTTGCGAACACCCATTTGTTGGCTCAGGATCCCACAAGTCCAGCTCAGCCTCTGTGCACATCACACCATGAAGACACCATCCAGAAGGGATTTCTTTCTAAAGCCTCCATTCTCTGTAGCCAAGGTTAGATGTACCTCCTGTTTTAAACCAAAGAATTTAAGAGTCTATGCCTTTAGGAACAGCAACGAGAAAAGCTTAACCATAATAGAAAGTGTTAAATTTATTATTGGAAATAAGTGCTTGGATATTATCCATGTCATGCCAGAAAGGAAAATAATGTTTTACCACTGTACTTTCTAGTTTACCCAGCCATCTCTCCAGGGAACCTATTTAGTAGAAGAAAGCACACAGAAGAGAGGTAGCTCTGAATGTAGATGTTATGAACTCCTCTGGGGCTTAAGATGTTGAACCATCTATTTCATTCCTGCAGAAGCTGGTTTCTCTATATGCTGATTGCACATTCATTCTTTAATCTTTATATGTTTAAAGTTTAAAAAAAATCATGACCTTAAATTTCTCCTGTAAATTGTTGAACATTTGCAACAGATATATAAAATCACAGCTGGAAATCTTCTAACACTATGAAAAAGTAAATTGGAGCCATTGTAGGAAATAAACTTTGTATGTAAGGGCTTGAGATCTCACCAGAAAGAAAGAACATATTTTGTGCTGAAAGACTTCATACTGCCTTTAAGCTCTTCTAGAATAGAATGTCATGTTGACTGATACATCTTCAACAATTAAATTCTCTCATTTTATGAACCAGAAGTATGTATTTTCTACCATATTTCCTTGGAAATGGTGCCTATGAACACCAGAATTGTTGATTGAGTATAAATAGAGAGCTGCTTTTTTATTTTTCCCAGCTTGTTGCACAAAGGATTCTCATGGTAGAAGATCCCATTTTTTTGTTCCTGCCTGCTAAATGAAAACTTGAGATAAAATGAAAGCACAAGCAGTTCCATTTAATTGGGTACACATTTTTGGTGGAAAAGAATGAACCTCCCTACAGCTGCTGTGTTTCTTTCAGAAGCATGTTGTCAAGACTAACAAGACAATAGCCTCAATATAGTGACCTCAGATCATATGTATAGATATATTTGTCTGCAGATTTTTATCTGTGTACATAGATTGTATTTGCCTTGTTCCTGATTACCAAGAGTGCTAGTGTAGTTTTAATACTTAAAGTCCAAGTTTGTGACAATATTTGCAGATGCGTAAGCCAAAGCATTGTAGTAAGAACTGCATCCATTGTTGTAGAATTAAAAACAGTGGATGAAGCTGAAGCTAGGCAAAAAGGATTCTCCCTGCTTTGCATGTTGTTTACTTTGTAAGGATGTATTCCCATGATATTATTAACTTTATTGTCAAAGCATGTCACTGCTTCATGGTCCCTGTTATAAGTATTCTTATCACTATCATGAGCAAGATGGAAATGCCATCTTGCATATGGTACACCTGGGGAGCTGTTGATCAGAAAGATAAGTAACTTGCTTCAGGTGACCCTGTGAAGCTGCTGCAGTTCAGGTATTTTCGCACAGGCAACCCAAGTTCTGGACCAGTACTACAACAGCTTTTCATCTGAGTGGTAGAGGTAGAATTCCTGTGATATGAGAGTCTGTCTTCACCAGTTAGCTAGAAAATACCCTTTTGTTTCTCTTCCTGCTTTCACAGATTTTGGAGATTCTGGTCTGTCAGTGGTCCAATATCTGTTGAAGGGGCAGCAAGTGCCCCTGGCCATGTTATTCTGTCCCACATGGGCAGAAAAGGAAATGGCATCATGCATTCACTTTATCCCTTAATGATGCTTTAACAAACTATACTTTACTATTAAAGCTGTTGTGCCGTAGTGAGTGCTACTGGGGCTCTGAGCATGCTCAGCTTTTCCAACAGAGGTAGGCATCTCTCCATTTCATTTCCAGAACATGATACAAAATAGCAGGAGCCAAATGTTTATTTTTTCAGATTGGGATGCTTTTCTACATGGTTATTTATTTGCATATAGACATCTAAGGGCAAGTGGGAAAATGAATAATGAATTAACATATTAAACATGGGTTTTCTTAATCGCTTCTTTGGACTAAGACTTTTCTTAATTTTTAGGATGTATTGTAGCTGTCAAAGCAGGTGCACTAGAGTGGAGGGAAAAGAGGTTTAAAAAGCTGGTTATGCTTTCCCTGATCAACCTTGTATCTGCTTTTGTTAAGACAATGACAGAAAATAAAATTCTTCCACATTCTCCATTAAAAGGAACTTGGCAGCTGTTGCTGAAAGGTATATTTTGAAGTCAATTATATCAACATTATCCTTTGGAAAGAGCAGTGTACATGTCTGATAATGACATAAAATATCTATCTTTCGACCCTTATTTACAACACTGTGACAAGTTCTGAATGTGATATACCTATTAGCTTTTGGTACTGGATTTGGAATGACTCCCGAGCAAGGTCTGATTCTGACCTTGCCAAAATGGTGTGTCTCCACTGAGTTCATTGAAATTATTCCTGGTTTATACCGAACGTGTGAGGTCAGAATCAAGACAGCAGATCAAGTGAAAAATGCAGAATATGTCTAAGAAGAGGCCTGTCTGGCTGTGGGGTATATTGTGGGCCAACCATTTTATTAAAAAGGTAAATATATATATGTTTGTGGCTTGAAGATACAGCTGTGTTACACAGGTATAGACAGCCTGAGTGTTGTGGGAATATTGTACACATTTCATTTGTTTGCAATTGAAACACTGAATACACAACACCCATCCTTATTTCCTGTCACCAATAGCAAAGAAAATTCAGCCTGATGTGGCATGTCATTAGAAACTAGCAGATGACATTTCTGGTATTCCTGAGTAAGTCAAATGACTGGCAAGATAAAATTCCTTTTACCATTAACTTTTTTAATTGGTTGGGTTTTGTTTCTAATTTCAAAGGTTTTGTTTTACACTAGTTAAAGGTAATTAAGAAGCAGCAAGAGAGAGGTTACTCAATGAATAATACTGTGCTGGAGCGATAAAACTGGCCACCAGTCTTACCCAAATTACAGAATAATGAAGTAATGGGATAAGATTCAAACAGTAACAGTGTTTTTAGTAAAAGTCATGGGACATTTTGATTACTTGACAACAAAAATCTGTCTGCTGCGATAGACCCTTTAAGTAGAACTTGGTGTAAGCATTGTAATGGCACATGCGAAGGCATGTTTAAAGGCCATCCAGTCATTTTGTGATGAATATATTAGAATTGTCTCAATGATGAAAGAACTCATCTTGGAGAAGTTGCTACAATCCTAAGATATTTATATAAGAAATCCTTTCAAAAATATCTGTTTCAGTAATAGGTTTGAAGACACTACAAGGTTTTTCAGGCCGGGTTTCTGAAGTCACTACTCATGATTACGTTCTGAATGTAGTGCCTAAGACAACACAGGTGTAGAACTGCAAAAGTAGTTTTGCAAATGTAGTTTGCTACCTCTACTAAGTTATCAGCCATAAAGCTTCAGCTTAGGAAACCTGGACAAGAGGTGCAATAGATAGCATTTAACAGAATACGGTTCAAAGTGCCTAAGCTCATATCAGCGAGAGCAGACACACCTAGGAGAGGCAAAGCAGCCTATGCAGACATTTTACCTCAGACATGGGTACAATAATCATCAGCATTGTGTCTGATGCTAAATCTTGCCTCTTGGTATGGGTTGTTAGTTCAGGTGTAGCGCCATGCTGATGACACTGATACTGACAGTTCCTGAGCACCAAGAAAGCTGGAGGTGAAGCTAAAATACAGTCTTTCTGAGATAAGAATATATTCCCTTTTTGAAGAAGAGCAGACTAGACTAGAAGAAAATTTAGTGATTACCCTGAGATTTCACAGTGGCACAGATCAGAATAGGATGCAGCAGGCTCTATATTCTTCCCATTAGGTCCTATTAAAATATTTACAATAGGAACTCATGACACAAAACTGGCATTGTCAAGGACTTAGTCGCAACATCACAAGTCTGCGTGTGACACTGTACCTAACAAGTGATTTTCACCACATGAATTCTCACATTACTCTGCTGAGCAGAAGTGCCATTTACAGACAAACATTATTTCTATGTTGAGAAAAAAAAAGTAGTCAGAGACTTGGTACAATAGAAATACTTTGAGAAGATGAAATATTTTATGTGAAGAGATGAACAATGAAAACACTGCAGCAGCTGCAGTGCTGTTTTGTAAGATGACTACAAAAAGAAAATAAGCTGAACATGGGAAAATCTTATTTGGAAGCAATAAACACTTGATGTATATTCAACAGAGCATTGTTTTACAGACTTTAAAAGGAAAACATCTGACAGTAATTCTTCCATAAATAGCCTGTCATCTAACTATTAAAATCTTAGAATATAATTAAAGATTAAGAAATATTACTTTATGCTGTATGGTTAAAATTACTCCATTTCTGGCAAAGGGTATAATCATGAAATTCCCTTTTTAATTACCATCTGCAATTATCCAACAATTTAAAATTAGAATGTAGCACTACGTATTGATCTCCTATTGATAGATATCATCTATGCTCTAATAAAGTGACAGTCTTTCAAAAATCTACAAACAGAGATCTTTGTAATATATGACATGGTTTAAACATGTTTTATTTAACACCAGAGAGAATTTGCATTTCATCTCTTAGCCTTTTATGAAGCTGCTGTAAATGATTTAGCTTGGCTTTTAGATTTCAGAGTAATTTCATTTCAATTTGAGCTCAGTTTTGTATAATTCCTAGGTTTTGTTCAACTAGATATAAACTACTGACACTTAGCATGTGGAATAACATGTCAAAAATGTGGGATGCTTAAATTCATGGTTTGTGGATTTATTAAAGATGCTAAATGAAGTAGTTGATGCATGTTAAAATCACAGCAAAATGTAAGTAAGAGAAAACTAATGACAAAATGTAAATGAAGCTTAATTGTTTATCATGCTCTTGTAGTTGAAATCCTGCTACGTAATGCATGACAGAACCTTTTCAGCATATATCAGAGCTCCAAAACAAAGTCCAAGACACTTTCAAGTACCTTGATTTTTCATGAGCCAAATATGGATGAGCTTTTCAGATGAAGAAATTAGTTTTCTCTACTAGAAGTCTGAAAAGGATGGTCCCAGAAAACATGGGAAACATTAATTATTAATAAGCCACCAAGAATTAAAATGCATTTTAATTTGTCATCCAGGAAAAAAACAAAACAAAACAAAACAAAACAAAACTTAAATTGCAAACTTCTGGTTTACACTTCAATGACTCCAAAATGATGTTTTATTTTGGTTTCAAGGGAGAAAGCAGCTTCCTTTCAAGCTCATTAGCTGAATAAGCTTTCATTTAAAATACAGACTTCTTAGTGGAATACTTGCCTCAAATTCCTACACAAAGCCTCCTAAACAACTAAAACGCCAAAACAGTACATTAACTAAGGCACAAAAAATTTCTGTAGCATAGTGGCAAGCTGGCTTCAAAATGATATCAGGCCATGTTAAAAGCTGTGTTTTTAAGACTCTTTTAAGCTAAATATTGGGATACAGAAGAACCAGGTTTTTTTCTTCACCAGTCATTAGTATTCAACATACATTAGGTGTTTGCTTCTGAGTATATTACATTTTTTTCCACCAGCTAAAGGAATATTTGCATATGCTGAACTCCTGATTCCGTTCTTAAATTTGCATAAGCTACATTTAGACAGAACAAATGTCCTTTTAAATAAAAGGCAGCACTTCAGAAGTAAATTGCCAATTTCAAATTCTACTCTCTGTTATGATCAGAGTAAATCTTGGTGTTAGTGCATTTGACAGGGAACATGGTTCTAATTCTGACCATTATCGTGAGCTATTTTCACAACAGTGTAACTCACTTCACAGAGCAGCTGCTTCTTGCTTTTATCAGTATGAGAAGAATCTGCACTGAATGCATTGTCTTTTCACGACA
Organism: Nestor notabilis; assembly: GCF_000696875.1. Taxonomy (NCBI): domain Eukaryota; kingdom Metazoa; phylum Chordata; class Aves; order Psittaciformes; family Psittacidae; genus Nestor; species Nestor notabilis. The sequence continues at coordinate 44,087 of NW_009944964.1, read as the reverse complement.
CCCCATTTCAATGTAAAACTGTTAGATGGTGTATTTATCAAACATTTAATAATTACAAGAAAAAAATCACGTAAGACTTACGTCTGCAAGATTCTATAGTTCTCTTTCATTAAGCTAGTGTTTCTTGGCATAATTGTATAACCAGCCAAAACCTGGATAATTTTTCACTGTGTTAGTTCCAGAACAGTGAAAGAAAATTTAGTAATATGATTGCCACTGCACTCTGCTCTGGTTTTGAGTGATTAGATCTGTGACTGTTAAGATGTAAAATATTTCATGTCTTCCTATCTCTGTTTTATGAAAGCTTTCCCAAACATCTGAATCTTCAGGAAATACCTGATACAGCCCAGCACATGTAGCAGATGAGACAGGGGGACTACATGATATCGTTTCTGTGTGCCTAAGACAACCTAGTACTAACAGCATCCAACATTTTGAGCTTATGCAGAAGTATACGTACATTTATTCAGTGGAAGTCTGACAATGAAGGAGAGCTGTTGTTGAATTTATACTGATCTATGGCTTAAACATCAGTTTTATTCCTCATGCTTGAGCACACCATGATTTTGTATAACTGTATAATGTTTCTCTGTGTCCTAGAATTCTGACAGAGGAAGGAGATTGTGTTTCTCCTAGAATATTTTCACTCGAGGCTTGAGTCTTATTTCACTTTAGAACTTCAGTTACAGACCTCATAAAAACCCCTTTTTTTCACTTCTGTCTGGCATGCAGATTAGGACTGAGCCCTCCCCATTGAATCAGGAGATGTACTTTGTTATGATTCATGACATAAAATGATTTCACACATGTAAGCATGAGGGCCTCATAGCTGTAGTGCAACAGGAATACTGGAGTAAACTCTTTTTTGTGGAAATAGTGAATATAATGTAAAAATGCTATGTTTTTGTTGCCATACTCATTGCTACCTCACCATGTGTACATTTAATAACCATAACTGAAATTTTAAGCAGATTGTTGCTTACAGCCCCCTCCTTTTTTTATTAGGGGAAGAGGCAATTACAACATATTTAGCAGAATCAGAGGTCCAGTTTATACCATTGAAGATACAGCTTTCAATCTCTTGAATGGGCACTAAGCACTCACTGAAGAGCCTGTGCTCCCACTTCTTTACTATGCCTGAGGAGTGCAGGGTGGACAAGTGAAAGGGCAGACCTCAGGATTTTGTCATTTTGTACTTTTCCCTCCTGTCCTGGGCAAAAATATTCTCAGCTTGGAGAACTTCTACTTCATTTAATTTAATGCCCAATTACCACTAATTTCTAATAACTAATTTGGGCATTGACAAAACAAAAATGTAAACAAGTAAACCAGCAACTAAGTGGACTTTGGAGAAGGGGGAAGAAAAGTGGTAAGTCAAGCACCTCCCCACATTCCCATCCCAGTTTCCCCAGCAGAGCAAGTGGCAGCCCCACAGGCTGGGATTGAGTGCATAATGGTTCCTGTGAGCACCTCTGTGCATTCTGATCTCTTGTGGCTCCACCTCCCTTTTTGTACTGCTTTTCACCTGCTCTAGCATACTTATGCTTGGGTATGAGACAGAGGGCTGTACGTCATCTAGAATATTCCCATTATGACTACTTTTTACTTAATGATCTATATAGTTGTAACTATAATACTACCTTCTGAAAGTGGTCAGTGAAATACTCTGTCAATAACACTAACTACAGCTTTAGCACCTATGCTTTAGCTTCCTTATTATATCTACACCGTAAAACGCTTAATAACTTGTGTTACTGGAAGAATTAAGAGTTTTCTCATTTCATTAGTGTAGCACTTCTACTGTTTTGCAGAAATTTGATAACAGATATGTAGTACTAGCTAGAGGGCGAATTGACAAAAATACTGGTTTAAGGATTTCACACAAGCAGTTTTTTAATTGCGCTAATTATCAAGAGATTTTTTTTGTATAAACATCTGTTTTCATATTAATACCAAACTATTCATGTGTTAACAAGTGCATTCACTTTGACTGTGTACTAATTGCTGTTTCTGACTAATTCTTTTAGTGTTCTCAGAAGTTTCAGGCATCCAATCAGAATACAGAAACAAGACTTAAACACTCAGGTAATTCATCACAGATCACAAATAATGAACAGCAAGTAAAATGAATAGTGTCTAAATAATCCATTGCTTTAAAATAGTCCATCCAGACTATTCATCTGATCCTTATAAATAAGCCAAACATAAAAATTAGGCCCATGTCACAATAAATTTGAGCAAGATAAAGGGCAATATTTTTCAGCTAATTTATTTGTGAAGAATGACTCAGCGATAATGAAAACGTCATCAAAAACGATTAGTTTCTTCAGTTCTCTGACTTCTGAAAAACACGTAAATCAAAGACTGTCTTGAGAGCAGGCCTGTGGAAAGAGATCTGGGAATTCAGGTTTGGGCTGATGGCAAGTTGAATATGTCAACCGTGTGCCCTGACAGCCAAAAGGGCCAACCATGTCCTGGGTGCATCAAGCACAGCACAGACGCTGGTCGAGGCGACTGTCGCACTCTTCACTGTACTGGTGCAGCCCCACTTCAAGTACTGTGTGCAGTTTTGGGCACCTAAATAAAAGAAGGACATCAAACTATTGAAATGTATCCAGAGGAGGGCAACCAAGGTGGTGAAAGGTCTTGATATCAAGACTCAGAGGAGTGGCTGAGGTCACTTGGTTTGTTCAGCCTGGAGAAGCCTGAGGGTGACCTCACAGCACTCTACAGCTTCCTCACAGAGGGCAGTGAGGGGGAGGTGCTGATCTCTCTCTGGTGACCAGCGACAAGACATGAGATGAAATGAAACTGCATCAGGGGAAGTTCGTATTGGTAAAGATTCTTCACTGCAAGTGTGGTCAGTCACTGGAACAGATTCCTCAGAGAAGTGGCTAGGGCACCAAGCCTGCCAGAGTGATCTGGATATGTGATCAGAGTGACCAGGAGTGTCTGGATGACACTATCTAATTTTAGGCAGTCCTGCAAGGAGGAGGGAGTTGGATTCGATGATTCTTATGAGTCCTTTCCATCTCGAGATAATCTATGATTCTAACACTTCAGGTGATAAGCGTTATTCTTTCATAAGTAGTAACATATACATATACTCATACACATGTATGTGTACATGCCCCCAGGCTGAAAAAGCAGTTTTGCATGTGCTTAATTCCAAACAGGCAAGCAGTCCGTTGATTTGACTAGGATTACTTACATACTTAAATTTAAGCATCTGTTTAAGTGCTGTTCTTAGGACTGAAGTCATAGAAATGAGGATAAAATCCACAGTTTCATAGTCCCTACCAAAGCCAGTAATGCTCTTGCTACTGCCTATGGTAAGAGCTGGATCAGATCCAATCCTGGATGAAGTGCTCAGCATGAGAAAGACACTGAAACGTGCAAGGCATTTTTAACTAGAAACATATCTGAAGGAAAGCAGCATTTACTGACATAAAGCATGAAATTGTGCTGAATCTGTGACGCCTGAAGGCTATTATCTGTATTCCTGTATTATCTAAGAGGAAAAAACTAGCAACCATCATGGGAGTGAGGCCTCCAGGGTTACGTGGAAGAGAGAAGAATCTAAAAAATAAGATTAGGCATTGCATTTAGGAGGCAACAGTAACAAAAGAAACCCACTTTTCGTTAAATAACACTGCATCAAATGCATGTCTGAGGTGTTTTGTTTGGCTTTCTTTTTCTGCCAGCTGAGTGATTTTTGAGCTATTCCTGAATACTTAACGATACGGTATTCAAGTACTAAATGTGAAGTCATATTTTTCAAGCATAACACCCTCAGGTAGCTGTTAGCAGTCTCTGGAAGACAAAATTATTTTGCAGCCTACTCCTCGAGGACTATCTATAAACAAATTGGATACTTCAGTGGGTTTGTTTTCTGCCTCCTGGCTGCAAGGGATGACTGTATTCTTGGCACCGTAACATTCTTCATATGATGAAGCAATGTAGAAAAGAAAAGAAAAAAGAAGAAGAAGAAAAAAAAATTGATCTTCATGTGGAATACATAAACAAGAGCTCTTCTTTGTCTCTCTCAGAAAGCCATCTTCCTTCACTCTCATCTTCATCTTTCCTTGTCTCATCTAGCCAGTTTTTTGTCAAAGTAAGTTTTATCATCTGGCACTCGAAGTTCTTCAGGGCAAATGTAAGCCATGCAGTGAGCTATTTTCCTTGAGCTATATTATCAATTAGAAGAAAATGGAGAATAAATCCTGATTCAGAACTAGTTCTAAACAACAGCAAAATTGCCTGAAACTGATTTACGTCACTTCAGCTTCTATATTCCAAGCATATTAATGTATATCATATAGGAAATTAGCAGTAAAAGATGTACTACAGGGTCACTAAACATCATTATTTTTATGTGAAAAAGTTAATTTTAATGTTAGAAAATATCTTGCCCCATATAAGAATGTTCAACTCATTTCAAGGCAGTTCCTTTTACCAGTTACACACACTAGTTTTACATCAGTGAGTTACCAGTGAGTTACTTACAGTCATAATACACAAGCTCTTTAGGCACCAATGTTACCTCAGAAAGGGCCTGTGTGAAACAAACAAATCATGACGTATTCAAGAAAATTTGACAAAAGTTCTTATCATCCAGTGAAGACCTTGGAGTCAGAAGAAAGGAAATTGTTTTCATACAGTTATAGTAGGTATAAACGTTATTGGTTGCATTTTTCCTAAAAAATAACACAATACTTATAGGTCATTATTATTCTGAATTTCCAGCAAAATTTTATGTTCTCACATCACTATGTGTATGTAATTATTATCTGAATTGCAATATCACTTCTGGACCCCAGTCAAGACCTGAAGACTCATTGCAGTCGGTGCTGTCCACGGGTTGAATATCAAGTCTGGATGAATAACTTGGTAGTAGTTTCCCTTGTAGCTCCATTTTTTTTATTTGCAGGTATGTCTAAATTATTTACCTCATTTAAAAATAAACCTATTTTTTTATGCTGATCTCTTATGTGGTAGACCTAGGAACATAAGAAGAAAAGTAATTTAGAACTAGAAATTTTTTAAAATGGACAGAGTTCTAAATTTTTTTTATTGTGGTACATGTCTTGGAGGAATTTTGTTCAAGCTGATCCACATAGTCACAAATCAGTGAATTCTAGGGCTGGACATTTGGTTTTAAGAATGACAGTCTGCAAATGAAGGGTATATCCTAGGAGCTAGGGCTTGAGTAGAAAGGCACAGGCTAATGAAAACCTTAATCCAAACAGCGAAATTGCTCAGACACTTGTACTGCAGTTTGTAGCTGTTGTGCAGGTGTCCACTGTCTTTTATAGGTGAAAGTGCAACACCTCAGAAAACACATTTTTAGTATTAGGAAACAAAAATACCTGTTTTTCACTGACTAGATAATAACAGCAGATATTCCCTGGTGGTTTGTAACTGTGTAATAGTGCATGCTGCTTGGCTTCTTCAATAAGGTAAACTTGCAAAGCTGGGTTTATGTAAAATGTTTGGATCAGCAACACAACAGAGTGTGCAAATGAAGTTCATTCATTCAAGCATGTATATTTATAGAACTCAAAAGAAAGAAAAAGATGAGGGATGGGGGAATTTTTTCTATTTCTAGGACTCCTTTTCAAACTTTACTGGTGAAGCATGCAAACAATATTTAACAACCCAGACTAGCCCATGCTAGTAGTCTATAGCAGTGTGTTGGTGAAGGTTTGCCTGGTTTCTGTAGGAAGCAGGGTGTTCTTCCTTATTTTTATCCCTCTTTTCTTCATACTGAGGTTCCTAAATGGAGAGCGTGTGGCAAAGCCCAGCTGAGAGAAATTAACAAGAGATGGGCCAGCAGTGGTGCTAGGTTTGTGAGATCCACACAGCTAGCTCTCCAGCTATGGAATGATGTCCTGAAACCTATTTGGTGAGGGAACAAATCCTGCCTCCCACCTTGCTGCTGGCATGGGGCAAAATAGGGAAAATTACATAACGGAAGCTTTAAGGTGATATTCTTCTCCAGAGCTCCCTTGACATGATGGGATATCAGGTGCTTTGGGGTGATATGATTAAGCAGATGTAATTGACATGAATGAAATTTAAATCTCAGAGGGAGTTTACACAGTTTATTCAGGATTGTGGTGCCAGTTTTACAAAGTGATTTTGTGCCTGGACTCTTTAAGTTCCTCTATAAATACACAAGTTCTAATGTAAAATCCACACAATGATATTTAGTGGCTAATAAGGTTTTTGGGAGGTTTGCCAAGCAACCTCTATGGGGTTATTCCTAAACTTACGCAGCTCCATCTCTTACACATAAGGGAACATTTAATTCAAAATGCATTCTCTTATATTAAATAGATTTCAGTAATGCTGCAATCCGGAATCTGTTTAATGATGTTAACCTACTTTCTGATGAAAATATTTTACAAGCATTCAGATATTTATTTAAGGGCAAAAAAAGCACTGCAATTCATACAGATTAAGAGAGCAGAAATCAGATGTGAGACTCACCATGTGTTCAAAGAACATCATTCTAGTCCACTTGCATTGCAGTCAGGGCTAGATTTAACCCTTACAGCGTTCAAATTCAAAACGTATAAACAATTTTGTCCGGCAAGGTCTTGCTTTTCTCAAAAGATGTTAATTCAGCATTTTAATTTCAAACCATTATCTTTGCCTCCTTTTCATTACTTACAGACTTCTGCAAATCTAGCAAAATTGTATCTGAGAAATAAAACAATCTCTGTTTCCCCCATGGCCACTCGTTTCTCTTATGAGCCACCTGTGCCTTAAGACACAGGATTGTTTATAATTAACAAAAGAAATGTGTGACTTACTTTTAAAGCTGTCTTCCCCTTGGTAATAATCTGGTTTTCATGAACTGTAGCTGCCCCAGCTTTAGAAACATTGATCTATCACACACAGAGACACAATTCTTTCTACAAAAACCACATAAAAAAGTAAAGCTATCAGATAATTTCCTTTGGAGATATGATCTATGCTTTTGGAATTGCTCATGAATATCTCAGGTGGTACTGTACAAGCAAAATCACAAATAAATTGGCTTTTACTCTGTTTAGCATAGGCAGTAATACCTTTTTAGGGTACTTCATCTTCATTTAGTCTCTGGTTCAATTCTTTGCTGACACTTTGCATTAATGCAGCCATGTGTTAATTGAACATAAACCACAATATAAATGCAACATTCTGTCCTGAAATTAATAACCATCATTTGTAAACCATATCATGTATTTTATTGTAGGAATAATTTACTGATAGGGTATTTTATGCTTAGCAGTGATTAAGCAACTGTGCAATTTACAACAGAAACAAACGGAGCCATATAAAATGGGTAATAAAATGTGTGTAGATGTATATAAATTTGCTTATATGAAACACATTAAAAATTTAAATGCTTCTGTAATATAAGGCAAGGTAGAAAGGGCTTTTCATATTATTGTCCTTCAAACTGATATGCAACCATATAAAAGATCCAGATTTACAAGAGGATTTGCTTTATATAAAAACAAACCCTTTCACTAGATGGAAGCATCTGTTTCAGCCATTAATAACATGTGTATGTATATACTGCTTTGACCTAAACATTTCCATTATAGCTGAAAGCACCATTTACAGCGACAGAAGCAGTGCCTGAGTGTGATCAGTCATAGTGTCAGACTAGCGTACGATAACTGCTGCAGAGCTAGGAACTTGGGCATGTGCTTCACTGAAGGCCTCTAATGTCAATCTCAGGCAGCAGGGAGGAAACGTTCAGTGCACCCTGACACCATTAGTGTGGAAAGTAGCCTAAGTCCCTATGATTTGCTTGGGAAGTTACACTTAGTGTTGGTAGATGTCTATAGACATTACTCTGCTGCACAGAAACTAACACAACAGTTAAATTCTTGGTTCATGGTTTATTAGCACATCTCTCGCATTCTGATAATACAAAAAAGCTACCCTTATATCCTTTCCTCATTCTGCCCCCATCGTTTCTTCTTTTTAAATGTTTGAGCAAAAGCTACTTTTTAACAGAGTTTTAGGAAGAAGACTGCAAAGGGGTTTTAAGTTTTTAAAATGCAACTTGGATGGGAGAACGCCCACACCTGCATTATTGACCTTAAATACTGTTAGCTAACCTAGCGCAAAGGCATTCAGCAGATTTTGCACACCAAAGTTCTCTGGGCAACCTTCCAAAACACAGCAGCAGTTTAAGATGACCCCAACTTTGTGAATGTGAATGGAGTCATTATAGGGTAATTGTCTTTGCCAAGCTTTAAGTTACATTTAGCAGTTTAGACTGAACTAAGGAATTCTTTTTGCTAAATGACAAGCTTTAACTCCTTATAAAGTTAATTCTGCAGATTTTTTTTCCAGTAATGTATAATTAAACCATTCCTAGTTTCTCTATGTAAGAAAGGTCTGCAATGTCAACAAATGCAAATATTGTGGTGTTCTTTTTCATGAATATTAGGAGATCATTTTAGGGCTCAGGCTTTCAATATCACATTTACACCCTTTAAATAAAAATTCTGTGCTTGTCTTTGCTGGTAGCCTACAGTACATGATCAAGAACTGTGCTGAGTATGGGAAACAAATGCATATAGGGCTGGCTGGATGGATGTAATTTACTTGCAAAGCATTCTACATAAAATCATTTGAACTATTTCCTGGAACCTGTAGAGAGCAAAAAACACCTGGGTTGATGTTGGGTATTCTTTAACTGCCCAGCTGCATTATAGAGACCCTGTAATTGCAGGAGTTCCCCCTTCAGTGTGATTCACATGGCAGTGCTGCCTTCGTAATATTGTATTTTGGAGCAGTACTGAGTCCAAGCTCCGCAGCTGGTAAGCTCCCAGAACTCGACAGAGCCACACTGAAAGCCTGCCAACAGAAGCTCACAGAAATAATTATTTTTCTGTGAAATACATTAGTATGATCAGTAACTCCCATGAGAATGCAGTCTCTCAGAATAGCTGCACCATAGCCATGTGGTGAATACTATGTTGTTTAAGCAAAGGAAACAATCCACTTTCCTAGAGTAAATGTATTTAATTTGAGTATTAGAATTTTTGCTTCTCGAGCAAGAAGGTGACCCATTGCAGGGGAGGTAAAAGATCATTTTTATATACCTACATGAAACGGTCATAACAAACTTCTGAAAACTGAAGATCCATAAAGATCTGTGGGCAGCCAGACCAAAAGAAATTCTGCTCTTTAATCTAAAGCAAGTATAAGTGCAGCTGATGTTCTACTAAGTACGCTGTCATAATAGCATTCAGTTTTACTTTTATTTTTGTATTTCGGGCTATTAAAAATTTATGGAAGAAAATACAATACCTATAGGAGTAAACAATATATTGCTTGAAAAGATTGATTACATTTCCTCCTTGTAGCTGAAAATCAGAAATTAATTTTAGTTGAATTACTAAAATAACAACATTTGTCCTGAAGCCATGACAGAATTTAGTAACCCAGCAAGAGAAGGGTGCTTCTGTGACAAATACGTGGGAGGCTCTCAGATTGTTGAGTAATTAAGTGGACCTGAATAATCCTAGGTAATTAAGCTTCTTACTTTATAATTATCTTTATTTTAAATGTGTCTTTTGATGAAACATCTGTTCCCTGCTTTAGATTTGAAAAGATATACCCATACACATGATGAAAATGGTGCTTGTGAGGCCATTACACAGGGTACTGCTGCTTAGTTCCTTGGTGACAAATGCTGTAATTTGCTCCATCTTTGCGTGCAAAAGGCAGGTGCTCTTGCATCCATGGCCTCCTTTGCCTGACCTCCAGGCTCACTGCAGCTGCCTTTCACATTGTTACCCATAGAAATAATTGTGTTTGACAACCTGGCTGAGGATCATCATGAAGCAAAGCGGGGGAGTATAAGTACTGTCAGAGCTCTTGGAAGTGGTTATGCCAACCCACTGGGCAGTAAAAGGGGAAAAAAGGGAAAATTGGGCCCCAATAATAGGATTCTAGGCTGTTGGATTTTTTTCCTCTGATATCAAATATTGTTTATCTGCTGCTACAAAGAAGACTGATGAATTTCTGTTAAATAGATTGTTTTTTCCCAGATATTTTCAATTTGTAGACCACTGTACAAGCTACAGCTTCTATTAAATAAAATTACCTTCTTTTACTGATTTTTAAAGCCAGGGGAGCTTCTGTGAAATATAGGAATTATTTGCCCTTTGGGTTTATATAGATGTGCTACTAACTGGATTTCTACTGAGAAATTATTTCCTCTCAGAAAAACTACATGAAATACTGGTGATGATTTCTTTCTTTTTTTTTTTTAGGATCAGACTGATGTTTGGCAACTCTAAAGGCTATGGTGGCAGCTTCTGTCTACTCTCTGGCTCTGGGAATGCATCCTGAGGCTTCTCAGAACTATGCATGCACCCAGATGAGATTTCTGTAGACCACCAGACAGAAAGACATCTGTGTCTGATTCATTATCCTCTCTTCTTTGTGTAATATTTACGTCTGTATTTATGTACACGAAGAGATCATGTACAAACACTTGTAGCAGCCTATTTTGCAGTCCCACAGGGTGCCATGCTCAGGAGAGAAAATTACCCACTTTCTGGCTGAATAGACACTATAACTACGCTGCCACAGCATGGTTCACAGTCAGGTTCAAGGTCTTAAAACTTGGCTATATCTAGTAAAAATGAACAAGAGCATGGCTGTTAACTACACTATGAACTCAACCACGGTCTTATTTTTCAATACTACTCCAGTACATGCTGTTATACCCTCTTGGGATGCAGAAACTGGCCAAGAGTTGCTGAACACTGTGCTTGTAATGCTAGAGAGAGGCAATGGCAGAATCAGAAATACATATGATTGCTCCTGGGCTCTCACTTACCTGCTCCACTACCACACGAAACCTCTTTTCTTTAATGATCCAATTCATTGCAAAATAAACCATGCTGGCTGGCTACTAAAAGCTCAGCTTGATGGTTCTTTTTTATAAAACATGCCAAAGAGTTGAGACATCTTAAAATTGTTCATTGCTTTGGTTGGTCAGTGCTGCTGAATGAGCTGTTGGAAATAGCCTGGGGAGGTTTATAAACAGGCTGACATGCTGCAGTATTTAGAGTTTCCAGGCATAGCCTTGACTAAATTTTGAAATGTTTTGGAAAGAAACAGTTCTAAGCAGCATCCTGTCAGCAGCCCTAATAACTGTCATGTATCCGATTTTCAAAACAACTCTCATCCACTCTGCTGCACGATTCCTGGGGCAAACCATTTGGTCTGGGTTGTTGTCAGAATTCCTAGACCTTCATTTTTCATGACAATGCCTACTAACACCTTTGTGAACAACTTCATGCCTAGCATTTAAAGCAGTGGGAGGAACAGGGTAGTGGTCTTGTCCAAACGTAACTGAACTCTGGACACAGTGTTGCCTCCAAAAAGCCACTTGTAAGAAAACAGCAGGTCTCAGCTCCCTGCAGCAAGGAAAAGCTGTCTGGTCCACACAGCACCCAATTAGTGCTGATCATCACACCTGAGCCCTTTCACCTCAGAACCCATTATAAATCACTGGGGGCAAGGTATACTGTCTCGTTACTCCCTAACCTCTTTGGTCTGCCAGGAAACAGGTCTCATCATATTCAGGCACCCAGACTGCAGCCATTTCTTGAACACATTTTACCTGAAAAACAATGTGTAATAATAATGGCAATGATAACAATCCTAATGGCAATGCATCATGTTGCCCCCTTTGGTCGTTCAATCCACTTTTACCATATGGGCCTGTACTCTGCACTATCCTTTCAAAATTGTCTTTCCAATGAGATTTGCCTCTGATTTTTCATGATGATGTGTAAGCACAAGATCTTTTTTGAAACTGGTGATAGTTATAGGGCTAAGCTTTTGAGAATGCTTTTGAAGAATTTTCAGAAAGACCTAAACAAGTGGAGGAATAGGACAACAGGAACCTTATGAAACTGAACAAGGACAGATGTGAATGTCTGACATGGGAAGGAATAATCCCTTGCTTAATACAGGCAGACGACTGCCTGGTCCGGGGCGGGGGCAGTTCTGAGGGGTTTTAGTAGCAGCAAGCTGAGCATGAGCCAGCAGTGTGTTCTACCAGCTGTGAAGGTCAATCACACCCGGACCTGTTTAAACAGGAATGTGGCCTGTCAGTCACTGGATGGCATTCCCCCTCTACTCAGCACTCTTTAGGCTACATATATATACTGCATTTGGTTTTGAGCCATCCAGTTTTGAGCCAAGACAGCCTAGGTAAGAGAAGGCTCTGGGAACACCTTATAACAGCCTTCCAGTACCTAAACGGGGCTTACGAGGAAGCTGGAGAAGGATTTTTTACAAGAGCATGCAGTGATAGGACAAGGGGGAATGGCTTTAAGCTGACCGAGGTGAGATTTATATTAGATATTAGGAAGGAATTCTTCACTATGACAGTGGTGAGGCAGTGACACAGGTTGCCCAGAGAAGCCGTGGCTTCCTCATCCCTGGCAGCGTTCAAGGCCAGGCTGTATGGGCCTTTTAGCAACCTGGTCTACTCAGAGGTGTCCCTGTATGTACTCAGAGGTTTGTGCATGTACTGAAAATGTGTAAACACTATTAAGCCATGTGGGCTTCATTTGGAGGAGGGGATGTTAATACTGAGATCATGTATTTCTGCGTTTTAATGTGCTTCTGCTTTAAAGTTTTCTTGAAATTTGTTTATAACTTTGAAAGTTTTTTTATGTTCAGGCTCAGTTTTCCAAATATTTGAAGTCATATGGTTCTTTCATTTCTGGGAGTGGAGTTTGGGAGAGATTAAGCCTGTCTTCACGGATTTTTCTTTAGAAAGGTGCCATTTGGAGCAATAGGTTTTAACAAGGCTGAGGACCAGTCCTTGCTTCACAGGTGTGCCTCTTGTCACTGTAAGAATATTCTTAAGTTTACACAAATTACAAAGCTGTGGAAAATTGGAGTTTCAGCCATCTAGGCTATTTTTAGACTTGAGTTGCAAAAATGAAGCTTTAGTACCCAAGACTGAGCAGTGTGTCCCTTCATCTGCTGCTCTCCATACTGCTTGATTGGCTCTCCTCTTTACACTGACAGAAGCTTATCACAGGCCAGATGAAGGAGAAAACAGTCTGAGTGGAAATCAAATTATTTTAGCTTCAAATAAGTTACAGAGGCAAAGAGGGAAAAATTAAAAAGTAGGACTGGAACATGGGATTGGTAAAATAAGAACCAATAATGTCAGGATGTTTGAAACGGGACCTGGAAGAAGTGAAACTAAGTAAGATACCACACAGGAGAAAGAAGGGGAGAACTGACAATTAAGGTCTGTACCAAACTCCTATAAATGCATAGTTGTCTATTTTTGTGTGCAAATGTTTAACACTAGCTGTTTTGGGCAATTTTGCTCTTTTTTACCCACATATACAGACGGATTCCTGTCTTTCCTAAGGTTAAGTTCCACTGAAGACAAAAAGGGTGCAATAAAAGGTAAAGCTTGCTATTCAAACTACAGTTTGGGCCAAATATACTTTATTTAGGTGGAAAAGATATAATAGGATATTGAAATTACAGTAGCGTGGCCATGAATATATTGAATCCAGGCAGGGTTTTTAATATAATTTCTACTTGTCAACATCTATTCCAGACTTTTTTATTGCTAAAGACAGTACCAATTTAGATAAAATGTATTTTATGAATACTATCTATCCTGCAGTCTTCTCTGTGAAATACTCACTGCATACAGAACTTTCCTTTTAAAGACTTTGAATGCTGACATGAGAAGTGCTTTACTTTACAATAAAATGTGCAAATTGCATGCCCTTTTTGTGTGCACTGTATGCAAATTGGCTTGATTGAAGTCGTTTGAATGTCTTATATGCTGGGTGGGTGTGTAATGGCTAACAAGCTCTTTTTAATGTTCTTTTATGATAGGATTTTTTTTTTCAAAATGTGTTCCAATGAAGACTCCTTTTCATATATTTAAAAAGCCCTTCTAGGCCATTTCATTATCAAAGAGCAAAGATGAAATTTTAGAAAGTAAAACACCTTAATAGAAACTGCTCCATTGTCCCTTCTGTCTTGGTTCTATTCCTGCAGGTCCATTCTAGTCCTGTCTCCCAGTCCTTGCAGACTGCACATTTTCCAATGTATGGATGGCATATTCCCCTGTGGATGGTCCAGCACGAGAGAAGAATGCTGTCGCTGGATTGATAAGGTGAAAAGTGAAATGAGAGTTCATTTACACTTATAAGGATCTGAAAGCAGACCACCACCATGAAACTAGTTAATGTGAGAAAGGATTAGGCCCCTGGAATTAAAAAAACCACAATTTTAAACTTTTTTTTTTAAGTGAGAAAAAGTGAGAGGAGGAAGAGGAGAAACTGATCTGAATCTAACTCTGATTGCTTCTGATGAGTTTTTCAGTGTTCACACAGGCACTGAAGGATCCAATTTTTGATTCTACAAAGTGCCAGAGGGTACTTTATTTAGTAAATTTCTGGGCAAATATTCATTTGAAGCCAAAGGAAAAGGCTGTTTCCAAACTGATAACCTAGGTGGAAAGAGTATGTGTAGCAACTGATTATATGTTGCAGGAGTTTCAAGTCAGAATGTAGGTCACAGCTGGAATGGCTGGTTAAGACCTTGCCTCTCTTTTGGGAATTTCACTAGCACCATAAGCTTGCCAGTCAGTAACTTTACTGTGGATATATACATTCGCTAAGTATGGTCTTCTCTGCAGAACAGCTGGAACTGAACCACTCAGGTCTGCCTCTGCTGATGATCAACCTGCAGCCAGGACTGAAATCTACTATTTTTAAAGTTCCAGGAAAAATTTATCAAGAGCTTTTATGGAAGCAAAACAAACAAACAGAAAATAATGCTACATTTTTCTCTCCTCAGGATTTTCAATAAAAATAATTGTTTCAGTACAATTTCTCTATTAATTAACCCAAATATTTGAAAAATTTCTTTGCCTATATTCACCAACAATTTTTGACACTGATGGAAAGGTTTTTGGCACTGGGATGAACAGCTCAGGGTGGATACCGAGGGACTGGAAATATAAAAGACATTTTGAGAAAACAGAATCCGCAGAGGAGGAAAAGGAACTGCAGAGGAACTGAGGATGTGCTGAGGGTGAGGCACCATTTGAACAGACGATGTTGAAGCGGCAAGTAGAGAACCAGGAGCAGGAAAGATGTGCTGATGCAGAAAAACAGAATCATTCTCATTTCCAATAAAGCATTTACTCTATGCCAGTATTATGAGATAGCCTTGATTTGTGTAACACAATGCAAGTTTAGTTTCCAGACACAAAACGTTGTTATTTTATGAACAATGGATGTTTTGTAAATATAAATTTGATTTGGAGATTTGATAGGGAAAAAGGTTCTGAAAGCCACTCGTGCCCACATCCCTAAATGAAAACTTCTGAAAGACAGTGTACAGAGTCTTAGCCCCTGCCTTTAAATAATTTACTGACCTGGTGAGAGTAAGTAAGATAAAAGGGAGGCATTTTCTAGAATACATTAGAATACTTATATTTCAGACTTGGTCCGTCATGCAAAGAGCTTCTGTGTGCAAAAATATGCGTATGAAGCCTCAGGTTAGAAGAGAACTAAGCGGGAGCTTTCTCTTGGATGATAGTAGGTGCTTCAGGGTGTACATTCTTTGTTACTTAGTCTGAACTCTAAATTTCTTTGTACATGGGTATCATGCTCTACTTGCTTGTATTTGACCTCTTCCGTTGCTTAATATGTTCATTTGAATGTTCTCTGAACTCTGGATAGAAAGAAACTTTTCTCACCTAAAATATCATAATGAGATAGTTTCTGTGAACCTCTCAGTTTTCTTCTTTCTGTATGCTGTTGTTGAAGCCTCATAATCACTCTGTAAGCTATAAAAGCTCCCTATGACACATATTTAACAATCCATGTGCATGTTTGATATAACATCTTAAAGAGAGTAAGTTTAGGCCCATGAAAATAAGCATGTAGGGACAAGAGAAGAAAGAACATGGAAGCATGAAAAATCTTGATTTTACTTCAGACTGCTGTTCTTTTAAAAAAAAAACCCTTGCAGAATCTGTCACAAACAACTTTTTCTTGATCAGGATCTCTGGCTTTCCCTTGAATCGATGATAGCTTTTTTGGGTTTGATCCTTTGAATTTCAGAGTCCTTGTGTATATCAGAGAATGTGCAAGGGTTTTTGGCCTTTGGGTTTGGTTTGTGTTGTTTTGGGGTTTTTTCGTTTGTCCTTATAAAAAGAGTAATTGAGTTATTGGGACAATAAAGAAGGTTGACAGATTCCTTTGGTATTTGAATAACTTGTAATCTGAAGAATGGACATTGGATTACAGATGTCTTAGCATAGCTTAGAGATAAAAACATGTGAGACCATTTATATTCTTCAAGCCTCTTGTTCTTACATTTCTTAGTTCAGCAAAGAGTATAAATGAAAGATAGTAATATCAAATATGAAATAATGACTAAAAATATGATCCTATTTATGTAGTACATTGTGTTAAGAAAGGTGTATCACTGTCAGACAAAATGCCGTTAGTGGACACACAATCAAAACAGAGATTTAAAAATTACAAGACCTTTCTTCTGGCAAGTATTATTTACTGTTCTGCACTCTGAAAAATATTATTCATATTAAAACAATCTGAAATATACATCTGCTATCTAGCTTGCAGCCAGTTACTGTAATAACTTCTGTTCTAGCTATGTTATGTTATTCTAGTTTGTATTGCTCTTGCATTTTCTCCATTTTGTGTTAGACAGTTGTACCTAAAATATCTTTAATAACCGAGTCCTTAATTACTGTCTTCAAGCCCCGGATATTTGTATCTGCTGTTCTGGTCATGATTCCTAAATTAGAATCACCATTCTCTGAAATCCACGTTACACAGAAACTAACCCACAACCTTTCATTGAATGACTTCTATGCTATCTTTTGTCCATTGTTAACTCAGGGCTGCTTTTGTCTTGTACTTGGAGATACCAATGGACAAATACAAAACCCTTTTCTAACAGGTCTTTAGGGATTTGCTTTGATTCAATTTCTTTTAACAGCATGTAAGGGAGCTGCCTG
Source organism: Nestor notabilis (assembly GCF_000696875.1). NCBI lineage: Eukaryota > Metazoa > Chordata > Aves > Psittaciformes > Psittacidae > Nestor > Nestor notabilis. The sequence continues at coordinate 27,010 of NW_009944964.1, read as the reverse complement.
AGAGCACCTTCCTTCACTAATACCACTTAAAATTAGTTTAGTCACCTCTTCTTCTGTCAGAGTTACCTCATCTAGTAATGTAAGCAGTACCACAAATATTCGGGAATAGTAACTGATGGGCAAACATGTAATCTGTTTTTGTCAAAGATTCTTTTCAAGGTATGAAAGGCAGATAATAAATACTTGCATTTTGCAAGGAATTGAGCTGTGTTGTAATTGTGCCTCTTCCATCACTTTAACTGGAAACTGCACCTATTACAAGCCACATGCAAGAATTAATTTTCTATTCAAGTAATTTTCTTTTCAAGAAAAATTCTCCTAGCTGTTTTCCTCAGCATAACACTACATAACTACTTTGACAAATATTTTTATAAATAAGATTGCATTATATTGTTTCCTGGGGAAGAAAAACAAACCCAAAAACTTTCTAAAAGCACAGTAAATTCTGTTCATGAGATTGTCACGAGTGTATGCTGTATGTATGATGCTTGTAAATAAGCCTTTCTAATTAGAGCTGTCCTGAAGTCTCCTGAGTGTTCACACTGGGTTATAACACAAATCTTTTAGCTGTCTTTTTTTCACATAGTCCCCATTGGTCTACTGTCTTGATTGAAACGTATTTTTTTCATTTTGCTTTAGCAAGTTAACCTGACTCACTTTGCAGCCACATGTTGTAGGAGCTGGACAAGAAGAAAATAGCAAGAAGTGGCTGCTGAGAGCAGATGGGAGGGCAGGATTTTTTGTTTTGGCTGCAGTTCTGTCTTAGACCTGCTTAAGCCATCTGTGAACATGCACACTTAGAACTGTCATGTTGCCTTGCTCCTTTAAACCACTTCCTTCTCTTTACTTGAAAGACTTTCCTTCCATTCTTCAATGTTCTCCAAGGCTTTTGGGGAGAGGGAGTGAGAGAAGGAGAAGAGGAGAAGGAGAAAGAAGGAGAAGGAGAAGGAGAAAAAAGAGGAAAAGGAGAAGGAGAAAATTAGCTCTGGGATTTGAACAATAAAGCCTTTTGTTTGTGAAGGTGATAATCTGTTTTACTGCCAGCTCTCCCTTTGGGTGTGTGGAAAGAGGGGTTCTGTCTGCTAGCTTTCCAAAATCCAGATGTCTTTGATTATCACAGGGAAAGGTATTTGGGTTTTAGAACATCTTTCATGCTGAGGAAAATATACATTCGTTATACATTAATGGCTTGCTACAAATGACTACAAATTCCACTATGCATATTTCCAACCACCTAAGTTGTTGGTCCATCTTTTTCTTTACATTTCTTGACCTTCTGTTGTTCTTCCATTGAGTTAGTTATTTTCTGTCTCCTCTTGATTATCATTGCTTTGTGTAATTTTCTTTATGTTTTGAGATTTGTAAAGCACTATGTAAATATTAAACATTAAATAGTAATTATGAGCTTTTAAACTTAGTTTCTGGTGGTAGAGTGATACTGATACAATGCTGTCAAACCGATGCTTAAAACCCAAAATGTTCAAACAAAATAAGACCAGCCTTTAGTACAATTCCTAGCAACCTCATCTTGAAATGAGTGGTAGACCAGGTGGTAAGTGTCTGATTGAGTTGATAAATGTATTGCTTTGATGGAGCTGTCACTCATGCTGATTCCTGTCCCTCCCTCTGCAGTATAAAGGGGTATTTCTGTTTTAGAATGGAACATGATTCATACAGGTGTCAGCCTCTGCATCTACACTTTCTTGTACATTTGTAGCTATGCGTAGAAGTTTAAACTCCCCATCAAGGTGAACAGTACAGGGAAGATGTGAGCTCATGGTTCTCCGAAGGCTCTGCTGTAGACAGAGTAACGTTCCTCATTTAATAACAGCTTCACAACTCTTTAATTAACATTAATAAATATCAATACATTTGTTTCTAAAGAGGTACTCTGGAAAGCACTAAAACTGAGCAAAAGCTCTTCTATTAATATCTTTATCTGTCTTTTTTTCAACAAACTAACAAGAAGAAAGAATTGTCAGCTATGCTGGCTTGTACACAGGAGGTTCAGGATACTTTGCTCTATACTAAAATAGAATCATAGAATGGTTTAGGGTTGAAAGGGACCTTAAAGATCATTTCATCCTAACACCCCTGCCCTGAGCAGGGTCACTTTCCACTAGACCAGGTTGCTCAAAGCACTGT
>NW_009944964.1:248-24834 GCF_000696875.1 Nestor notabilis | reverse complement strand
CTGTCCACCCTGGATTTGAACACTGCGAGAGATGTGGCAGCCACAGCTTCTCTGGGCAACCTATGCCAGTGTCTCACCACCGTCATAGCGAAAATATCTAAATATTCTGCTATATTATTTTCTAGAATAGCTAGAACCTGTGCATGGTTTATAATGTAAAAAAAAAAAAAAAAAAAAGTCAGTGGTTGATATTAAATTGGAATAGCTGTGCCTGAATCGCTGAAGTTATTTTAATTTACAAAAACAATGACAAACATGGATATAGCTTTCCTAAAAGAGATATAAATCACATTTTGCAGTGAAGGCATTTACACTTGAGGCTTTTACTTTTTTAAAATTAAACTGGAAGCCTTATTTGATGGAGAGTGCATATTAGGGAACTGATTTTTACATTTCTGTAAAGTACTTGTAGTACGTAAAATTTTGCCACCATGTTATGCTTTTGCCAGCATATTTTGTTTGAAAGTTTGGTTTGGTATATGTTGACAAAATCACTCTTCTTGCCTACTGTGAGAAAAACATAGAATAAGCCTTGAGTAGAATAGACCTCACACTGTCCTTGAGGCATATAGCCTGCAATTCACGCTACGGCACTGACTGCTGGACTTATAATAAACAGATTACAAAGCTGGTTTATTCAACTATGGTATTTTGTCTGAGTCTTTTCTGATCCGGAAGTGGTCATTGCAGCAGGGTATACTAATTGCTCATTTGCTGCAGTGACCTTTTCAACTGGACAGCATCTCATGTCTGATTTCATGTTGATGTCTCTTTCCTTTAATTACAGTGTGTTAGCAGGGAGAAAAAGCCTGGTGGTGTAAAGTGCCATACAGTGCCTGCAATGGGCTTGCTGTGCTCTTCAGACGTTTACTCTATGAGCAGAGTAGCATGAGTGTGTCTTCTGTATACTTTATTTAGATATTTCATATTCTTAGCAAGCTTAAAGCCAATAGCATGAGTACATTCCTACAGTATGTATGTCGCAAATCCTTTAAAATCACTTGTGAAAGAAGGCGATTTGTCATAGAATCATAGAATTATAGAATAGTTAGGGTTGGAAAGGACCTTAAGATCATCTAGTTCCAACCCTTCTGCCGTGAGCAGGGACACCACACACTAAACTATGTTGCCCAAGGCTCTGTCCAGCCTGGACATTTGTGAAGGTATTGCCTGTTCAGACACGAAAGTGACTAAATATGATCAGAAGGGGTGGGAGGGAGGAGGAAGAAAAAAAAATCATTACTTTTCTTTAATGATTATTTCAACAACCCAGAAGAAGTGATTGATTTTACTAATGATCATAGTAACAGTAATTCCTGTTTCTTACACTAAAAATATAAAGACTTTTAGTCTTTTTTTTTTTTTAATCAACCCTATAATAACATTAAGCAACTCATCAGGCAAATTTTTTCTTTTCTTTTAAATCTTTAAACAGGTCTGCAAGGATAGCTTGTTTTTCTCTCACAGTGACAAAGGATAATAAGAATTGGCTCTCATATGCTGGCTATCCAGAAAGGAAGAATTAGTAGTCAAAGAAGTTTTACATCATAATAATGATTTCTCCTGGTTCTAATATTTCTTTATCACAATTTCACTGACACAATTTAGAATGTTAACATGGCATTTGTCAATATGACTTTCTACCATCACAGCTAAATTATTATGAGGGTTATTTCCACAGCAACAGCCTGATCCCCTGCAGTGAATTCCAAGATATGTGTTCAACTTCTAAAAACTGCAAATTAAAGTAATGTCCAATAAGCCAGGAGGTGAGTATTTTCTTTTGCTTTATCTTGTTTTTAATTAAACTGCTACAGAAACAAATTCAGTCTTTCCACTCACGTGTGATACATCCAAAGAAAGTGTACTGATTCCTCTGTGTAATTCAAGAGGGCTTTGGCCTCTGGGCTTTAAGGGCTCTTGACCTCTCTCAGTGTTGTCTATTAAAGCTTATGATTTTCCTACATAAGGAGAACTTAGCCAAAAGTTTCGGCTTTGAAAGATAATTTAGCCAGATAGGTAGACTCAGAGTACACAGTACATAGATTCATAGAATCATAGAATCACAAAATGGGTTGCAAAGGGCCTTAAGATCATCTAGTTCCAATCCCCCTGCTGTAGGAGGGGATGACACAAGACCATGTTGCCCAAGGCTCTGTCCAGCCTGGCCTTGAACACTGCCAGGGATGGAGCATTTACCACTTCTTTGGGCAACCTGTTCCAGTGCCTCACCACCCTCACTGTAAATGGCTAAACATAAGGGAAATTATTTTTTCCTATCCTCAGCCAGCCTCCAATCTTCCTACTGCAACTGCCTGCCTGTAATTGAATATAAGCATGACGTTTTTCAGGCACAGTCCAGTAGCTGAGCATCTGCACCACTGCACTAGAGGCTGTTTTGTTAAATACGAGGTCTTAACCGTGACTGATATAGGACCTGCATTGTTCCTCACTGTTATCTTAATCCTGTTGGAATACTTTTAAACAATTTAAAAACTGTAAGTGAATTTTGAAAACTCTCATCAAATGTATTCTTATTAAAATGAAAGAGCTTTGATATTAAATTACTTGTTTTTAATTGCTTAGCAGACTGAAAATTAAAAATGGACTAAAGGAAGAAAATTTGGAATATATCCATGTCTTGAAATGTGTTAAAAATGGATGATGGATGTCGTGTAGTTCCTTTCTTTCATTTCCTGAGGTTTACCATCAGCAACATTATGCACCAGATTCATATTCTCTGTATTTTAAGCTGCTAAGCTTTACTTTAGATGCAAGAAGTTTAAGTGAATTCAGTGATATGTGCAGAAAAATGTCCTGACTTGTGATGGTTTACTTGAGGTTTGGCCAGCTTGAGGTATGTAATTTTCTCTATATTTTGGACACTTTTTATATATCTTTACCTAAATGATAAATTCGGTGCAATATTTATGCTTCAGCAAATAAAACACAGACTGAATAAACCCAAACATCAATGAAAAGTTATTTTAAGCCTTCCAGAACACTTACATTTTGCACTTATTCAACTTTCCATCTTTGTAGACTGAGAGGAAACATGACAGAAAAGGGCTTTCTATTATTTACTTTTGAGAGGTACAGCAAGAACAAAGAGAGTGATCAAAGGTTATTCCATGAGATCCATCCGTCACGATGTTTCACAGCACACCACTGTGGATGCAAAATTGAGCATAAAAATTAATAATAAAATAAATGTAAAATGTTCTTTTTCCCTTTAGGTGAATAAACCTAGTGGTGAAACATCTGATCTATAACCAAGCTGCATGTAATGCAGCCCTAGAGACTGTCATTTGTACTTATATCGAGATTCAAACTAAAAGTCTGAAAGTGTCCATATTAACAGATTATATCAAAGCCTCTGCCTAGTTATAATGATGACAGGTAAACCCATAGGAAGTTGTGTATGTTTTGTTTCCACCTGAAATAGCAACAGGACATTCCAGCAGAGATGAGGGTTTACTAATAGTCTTGAAAAGATGTAAGAAACTCTTTTTGCCTAGAAAATACCTATCAAGTCACTGAAGGAAAGGGAAAAACAAGACAGAAGTCTAATATTAAAAAGTATCCATTTAACACATTGTTTCACTGAAGCATTATAAACATTATATTTCTAAATGAAACCAATATTAACAAAATGCCACCTGTGAACTGCTAAAGAAGGAAGGAAAAAGAGCTGAGAAGTTCTGACAAAAAAATAAGAAGACTAAAAATATTCCCAAAGGATGAGGTTCCTTATTACTAGAGATTACATTTGACAGATGTCAGTTCGTACAGTTCGTAGCTTCTCTTTGATTTTTTTCTCCATTTGCAGAGATGTATTAACTGCTTTGGCAGGACAAATTGGCATAATGAAGACAGGAATATTAACTGCTGGAGTTTGAAAACCAGCCCCAATTTCATGCGCATGATTAATTATAGCCATATATGGCAGCAGTTATACCACTAAGAGCTAGATGTGTGATTCAGCCAGGGGAATACAGTCTTTCACAGAATGACAGCAAACTAACTCTCTTCCATTTGCCACTACTGTTTAAAATAATACTTACAAAATCTCATCTCAATAAAGTGCTTCTGCACATTAAGAAAAGCATTCAATAAAAATTTGTTCTTATTTATGTTTTTGTCCTGTATCTGTATCTGACATCTGACATCCTGTATCTGACACATATGTGTGAAGCATCTTAGGAATCTACTGGCATTATTTATGAAGGTATATTACAACTCTCCTGTTTCACATTACTGTTCTTTCAGCAGACCCAGAAGTTCAGAAAATGTGCAACACCACAACAGGTACATGTACATTCTGCAGTGTTAGTTTAAATTCATAGCCACTGGATGTTTGCAGTTTGCCACCTGACTTTTCATTTAAGGTAGGAGGTGCACACATGTGATGGCTGTGATGCTGACAACTCTGGCAGGAGTAGCAAACAGCTGTAATGTTCTAGGGTTGTTTTAAGCAGGTATGCTTGTCCATAATGTACAACTCTTCTCTCAGCCCTACCCAACCCATTTCGGAACTCCCATATTTGTCCTCCTCAAAATTATACAGTTACTTACTAGATGACTGGCCTATGGCTAACAACTTGCAGGCAAGAACAGCTGAACTTGGTACGAAGGCTGAATTACTGCAATGTGGTGTTCACTGTTTGTGTTCCCTTTGCCTCTGCCTAGCACATTCCAAATCCCACTGCTAACTCCATGAAGATGTTTGCTAATTATTTCCATGATATACATGTCATTTTTTACATTTTCAGATGATTGAATCCACTATGACATAGCCATGAATGAAGTCCATCTATTTTGTAACTGTCCCTTCTGTCCACATTATAAACAATTTCATTCTGATACCAAAGATATTTTCAGTTAAATTTATACTATTCAGAAGGAATTTAAGCTGAAGCAACAACCACTTCAGACAACTTAAGGGTATGTAAACAGGTATGTCAAACTGGTTTAATTAGCTTTTTATCACACTATAAAGGAGAAGACAGTACAATATTTCTGTGTAGTCAAACCACTGGAGATTACTACTGCAGGAAAATTAACCATAGTTTAAGGAGAAAGCACTTTTGTAGAAACAGCTCCTTTTTCAAGTGTTATGCTCCAGTTTCACACTTCAGGTAAATTAGATCCCAAAAATGTTGACTGGGAAGGTGAGAGGGAAAGCGAGGAAGTCGATACAGCTTGCATGTGATCACTTGTGTGAAGAGCAGCAAAAAGCAGACCCAAAAAACTTTTCCCTCATTCCATAAGAAATGTCCTAAGCTATGCAGGAGAAAGGAAATGGAGGACAGAGAGACAGAAATTAACAGATTCATATCTACTAAGTAACAACTCAAATTGGCCTCATAAGGAGTGATGAAAGAGCTCCAACAAACTGGGGAAACTATACAGCTGTGGATGCTTTAATAGCAGAGTGCTAGTTCCAAGAATAATGTTGGTTCCAGGAAGTTTCAGACTACCTGTAAGCTGTTGTGAACATCATGTTGTTGCCAGCCTGAACCTTCGCAGATCATGACTCATCCTCAAAACACTCACAATAGTAACAGAATAATGTGAGAGCAAAAATCAGTGTTGCGTAATTTTTAATTGGCTTCTAGATCTTAACCCTCCAGGTACAGTGGGTTTGCATACCCCCTCATTTGACTGTAGCCCTGAGAGCCTTTACAAAAAAAGAAGGAAGCAACTAAGCAGGATTGTCACATAGTCAATTGTTTCCTGGAACTACAGTTTAAGGTAAAGCATCAGACATCATAGATCTCTCAATAATGGGAATTGTCAGTGTTAATTCTGTTAACATGACATTCGAGAACTCTGCCCACTGCTTCCCAAGGATGTGCTTATTTCCAGAAAGGACAGCCATGGGAGGAGAAAGACAGTGTGAAATAGGGAAGAGAGGTTTATGACATTCAGGAGGAAGCATATGAAAGGACAAATAGGGAGACCAAAGAGTGACAAAAGAGAGCAAAGTAAAAGGGAGGGAAAGCAAACAAGGAAGAAAAGTGATGATAGGAAGCATAAAAAGCATTTCAGAGTACAAGGTATAAAAACACACCAGGGTATAAAAAGGAAGTGAAAGTGAAGTGGTAATGTGAACCTCTAAGCTGAGGACATGAAAGAAGGCAGTGTGATAAAGGGATAAGCAGGACACGGGGAACCACAACTGACAGGCTGTGCAGGAGAGGCTGGAAGGTGGACTGAGTGGACAAAAAGGAGACTAAATAAATGCAGCTTCATGAATAAGACTTAGGCTTGGGAGCACGTGGGCTGTGAAACTCTGAGGAGAGATTTGAGACAGTGTGAGGGAATATAATGTGAAAAAGAAGATAATAATAATTTGAAGAAGAGAGGACAAAGGACAGTAAAGGTAATATGAGAAGCAGGAAAGATTATGTATCTTTGCATCGAGGGCCTGAATGGAATAGACCCGATAAAGAAGCTGTTTTGATGTATGGGACAGACAGAAATCCAACCATTTTCTACCAGTATTTGGGGGACCTAAAGTGCAGTCAAAGAGCCAAATCACAATTAGGCATGTGCAATTAGTACTGCAGTTGGACATGGGAATATTTAAGCTTACAGCATTTACATTAAAGGGTATGGAAACGCACAAGAGTTTCAAAAATTGGAAGACAGAAAGAATAAAAATAAGGGTGGTTTTAGTATTTTTCTGAGGTTTTTTGTAGCCAGTCTTGTGATTTTTATGGGTGTTTCATTTGAGAGTTCTGAACACAGGGCACTTTCAGTGAATTGTATATTTAAAATTATTTCACTACAGTTTGCGGAAGAAAAGGGTTAATAATGCCAGCTGAAAAAACAAACCAGCTTTTTGTACTTTTCCTTACAATTGCATCATGATGCAACTCTTCTAATAGCAAAGTTGAATGGGGGTTATTGCAAGCATATAATCGAGACTACATTCTTAAAAAAAATAACTAGACGGTGGCAGATACTGTTTTTCAGAAAGCTGTTTTCATTCCCATTACTACACAACATAGTCTGCATTGTATGGCTTTCATAATATGGAGGAATGCCAAGTTATGTTCCACCATATTAATCCAGGAGACTTGATGTAATCTGGTACATTATCACTCACCCATTGTGTTGCCTGACCAAATCAGTGCTCTGCAAAGACTTTTAAAGAAACCAAATAAAACACACACACAGAAACTCCAAAACCAAAAAACAAAACAAAACAAAAAAATCTAACCAAAACAAAGAAAAAAATTAAAAACCAAACCACCAACAACAAAAAAACCAACACAAAACAAAAACAACCACAATGAAAAAAAAACCAAAAAAAACCAAGACCCAAACCAACAACCAAAATCAAAAGTAATAGCAACTAATTAATTACCATCACAAAAGGGCTTTAGAAATCAGGCTGTACTGGAGCTGTATGATGCTGTCCTGGAAGCATCTGCAAGTCTTGATGATAACAAGACTATGAGCATTCATTCCATTTTGTGTTGGTGTGACTTACATTTAAACCTAACCACATGTTAATCCAAGGTGCATATTTCAAGATGCACTTTCCAAGGTGCTCAGGCTTATGTCCCCTACTCTTCAGAAACTACCTCAGTGAAATCTATTTCTGTCTATATTTTAAACAAAGAATGATTGCAGATGGAATGACAGTTAATCTATACTAAATTTCATTGTATGAATATTAAAATGTAATATACAAAGAGCACACATTAGAGGTCCCTTCAAGTGTCTATTCTCATAGAAAATATGTCATCTGGCCATTTGGAACATAGTCACTTACCCAAGGAGATAGCAAAATGCACATGTAAGGAAAAAACTGCTTTTTGAGCAGAGTAGAACCAGAGTTTCACTCCTACAGTTTCAATTCTGTAATTTAAAATTTATTCCAGAACTTATTCCAAATTTCAGTCTCTCTTTGTCACTGGCCTTGAATGTAATTGTTCATTTTCAATAATGCTTTTAAATTATAAAGCTGTTATGTTGTTCTTGTCTCTTGGTAAACAACAAACAAACAAATGACAAACAAATCCCAGCAAACAACACTGTTACAGCTGTAATAAATATATAACAAATTTTATGTATATAAATAATATATACATAAATAATATTAAAAAATTATATTATTTGTTGAAAGTCATAATCACGATAAAAGCCTGGAATAAACAATTACTGAGACAATACTTGGTTCCTTTTTCTTTTGTTATAGATAACCTTAGTACAGGCAGCTTAAACTTAGAGCTTTGCTTTGTATGGTTACCAGATGGTCTGCTAGCTTGTGTTTTGACCTTGGCCAAGGACTACTTAGTCTTCATGTTACTCATCTGAGTACACCTTCCACCTGATGCCAAGGAGCACATGGATGAAGTGAGATAAGCTGTGAAAGCAGGATAAATTCCTTAGTTCTGCGTAAGTACTCACAAGTCTTTGAAACAATTTACAGATGCAGCCTGAAGGAGTGATTGATATTGATTCCCCACTACTCTCTATAGCAGTTGGGGAAGAAGCTACAGATACAGGAATGGAGTTATTGTCAATCATATGCTGGATCTTGAGAAACTTCAGGAAATGAAATGGTTGTTTTGGAGCTCTACCTCAGTCATAATCACATTTTTCCTGATAGGAAATATAAAAGAAACCTAGGAATCAATATGCTTTTGTTTATTTGTTTGTTTGCTTGTTTTATAAAAATACTTTTTTTCCTTCAGTACTGTGCTAGAGATGATAATACTGTGAAATGCGTTGATCTACTTCACAATACACAGTTGATCTCTTTTCCTTTCTGTGGCTGAGTATAAGTAATCTGGTAACGGAGCCCACACAGTCTCTAGGATAATTTATTTCTCCCCTCCCTCACCTCTTTCTTTATCTCTTTCTATAAAAGGCTGGACTGATTAATGCAAATGTATCAATGTAGGCTTATTTTGGATTTTGTATTTTAGTGCTTCATTTACACTAGCTGATAATGTTTGCTAGTTAGCATATTTTTAGCAAGACAGGAACCTGTAGGTTAGTCTAACTGGACACAAAGCTTTCCAAATTTTAGGGTGATTAGAGTTGCTTTAGCATAACTGATTGCAACAATTAGTGGAATATTATTGCATTACAGCTAAATTCTGATTTGATGACATGTGGCCTAAAGCAGACAATAAAATCCTTGCTCCACCATAAAAACATTAGTCATTCTAGTAAAACCAGGAAAAGTCAACATGTACAAGTCTAATTGCAATAATGACCTCAAATTTGTGTATTTCTTTTGTATTAATCCCAATAGCTTCAATAAAACTATGATAGAACCATAGAACTCTGACATGAATGGGTCTAATTGTAATAATCACTCCAATCATGGGTATTTTCTTATGTTAATCCCACTAGCCTTCATTACACCTTTTGCTAGGAGTTAAATATTTACTTCGGAAGATAGTGCTGTTTAACTAACTTTCTATAAAATCTTTACTCTATAACAACTTAGGTTTTGAAAGTGAGAACAAAACCCGAGAACAGAATCCAAGAACAAATTGAAATGCTTATTATTTCAATTCATTTGTTTTTTCTTCTGTGCAAGTCATATTCATCTTCCTAACGCAGAAGTTCCAGTTTCTTATTACTTTGATAGCAGCCAGTTGCTTTTTCAGTATTAGTATTGATTTTTATGGGGGAATTTAGAGGGTTTTTTTACCATTCTGTTCTGCTGTTCAGTCTGAGTTTTAACTGCAGTGTTCATTTTGGGCCTGGGGCAATTTACAAATCATTTCACTGATATTCAGTGAAATCCCGAGCTTTATTATTTTCTGTGTCAAGGAAGAATGACTTCTGATTATCCATGTAAGCTTGTTTTCTTTTTTAAAACAGCAATTGCTTTCCAAAAACAAAGGCAACTGTTATATGCTGCTATGCAGACTGAAGATAAATCCCAGCAGCAAATTCTCTCAGTTGTAATTACACTGGGTTACATTAATCCTGGTAGTAATATGAACTTCAGTGCCTATTTGGCCTATTGATGTTAAATCTTTTTCCACATCTGTTGTGGCAATATGCAAAAGGCAAATACTCCTTTTCTTGTGGTAAAAACAAAGGGCTCTTAAACAAATGTGAAAGGACTATGATCAGTTTCATGGGCAAAATAGTGCTTATATTCATAAACAAAAGTCATAAGAGGGCAAGAGTACAATACGTAATTTTCTGAAAATTTGTTTGGATGTTAATAGGTGGAGTCTTGACCTTTGGTGGTCATAGTATAAAGAAAACAAGTTTTGGAGTGCTGAAAAACAATATGTGAAGAGGGTTTTTCAGGTATGGATCTCCCCCCTTGCTACTTAGTGCTTAACTCAGGTTGCCTCCAATTTTCTACATTAATCAAACAGAGTTTCCCTTGATTGCACTGGTGATTCCGATGTGGACACCTCAGCTGTCCCTGGGAGTAGCATCGAGCTTCTCTAAATTTAAACTTCTACAGTGCAGACATATCTAAATCTATTGTCTAGACCTCCCACCTGAACAGGTCCTGGGTGCTTATTTCAGGTATTTCGAACAACTCCATTAGTGTGAGATTAAAGAAGCCTTGGAAATGTCTCTGTCTCTCGACTAATTATAAGAGAGTATAGATAACTACTTCAGCTGTAGACCCCTGCAAAGTATTAAATGACATTACTTCCCCTGCACCTAACTTAAAACTTTTATTCAGAGCTTGACTTTGCTAAGACTATTGGGCCAGTTCAGCCACACAGGGCATTGTTTTTCTACAGTGTCCTATGTGGATGTGGAAGGTAAAGAAGACTTAAGTCCACTGTAATATCAACATCAAAGCCAGCCACAAGAAGCAAAACTATGTAAACAAACTTTTCTACCAATCCAACCATTTTATGTTACCCAAACACAGAAATTAATCATAGTCCCTACTTTTGTAGAGGAATTCAGGTTTTCAGGCTGCCTGTTTCTGGCTTTATCTCTATTGACAGCTGTTTTCTTCTTGTCTTTCTTTTCAAAGTGAAGAATATAAGAGGTTATCTGCTTCCAAAAGCATTGTGTCACATCTAGAACTTTGACAGGTCTTTGACAGTGATCTTTGACAGTGTACCGCAATTTGTTCATTGTAATAAATATGCAGGGGTGAGCACAGAAACACAGATCCTGCCCTTACCAACTTTGCAATGTGCCTGCTGGAGGCATAGTGTACAGGGTTAGGAGAGAACATTGGCGTCTTTGACAAGAGGAGAAATAATGTGATGTCTGTGATGGGAAACATATCTGATGTAAAATGAGTCAAGAAGCCTTCTCAGGATTAATTGTTTGAGGAAGTTAGGAGAATTGGTAGAATATAATTGACCATTTTTTCACTCTTGGAAAAAGTAACATTAAAAGCAAAGCTCAAAAAGCTACTGCACTTGGCACTTAGGTATAAAATTGTTGCTCTCATTAGCTAACTTAATGGGGTTAAGGAAAGAAATACTGTACAGTGTACTTGAAAATTTAAAACAAGTCTGAGGCTCATGTGGAGTGATTATATAAATTGTGACTGAAAGATGCTCAAGCAGTCAGATGCACGTGCCATAGGCGGCTTGTACTCCCTCTTCATATTCTTGCTGTTACTTTTCTGTAGACAGGAAATATAAAATCATATTTTTTTAAATATAAGAAGCAATATTTTGTTTTTATTTCACTGTTCTAAGACCAGGAACTCTAAGTACAGCCAGTGTGCCTATTTAATTTAGCTTAACCTGTAACTATGTGTTATACTTTAGTTCAGAAAAAAACCTTAGATTTAATTTTGTCACGGGGTAAAAGGGGGGTTATAGAACTTAATCCTTAAAAGTCACCAATTTTCAGTTCATTTGATGGCAAAGACCCTTCATCACTGTTGTTAACTGAAGTGCCAATCAGTCTTACAAGTCTAATTGCAGTAATCATTAAATGATTTGGTGGGAGACTTCTTAAACTTTAGCAGTAGGGTTAACAGGGCCATGACTGTTGACTAAAAGTGACACTCAAATATGCATGCAAAAGCCCCTTTAATATCAACAGGAATTCTTCTGTGTCAGTAATAATTTGGCCTTTTCTTTTTTGTATTACCTCAAGATTGTGTTAAGGACATTACTTTCCAACAGGCTATATTCTTGTGGAGTTTTCTTACAGTGATAGACCTCCTATGAAATAAGGTTGACCAAAAACTTGTATAGATACTTTTCATCTTTACAGTATGTCAGTGTCTTTACAATCATAATACATTTTCCAAAAGGCTCTTCTTAGAACATGATCTCCCGTTCATTAAAAGTTTCAATTTTTATTTTTTTTTTTCAAAGTGGAAATAAGTATTACAAGAGGAAATGCCTATAAATTTATTTTAATCTATACCATACAGTGAATAGGTTTGGCCTAACTCCAAGATTACAAAACCTGATATGAGAAATACAGCTCAGCAGAAGATAGATAGGAACATATTTCTTAAAGCTGGATTTCTGCAGGAAGAAGGAATCACATCATCTCCACCATATCTTCATGTACCATCCCAGAACTGCCATATTTCAGCACAACATATCAAATTACATAAAATGATGTTGTAATCTAGGAGATGGGAATGGTTCCAAAAAGATTTAGGTTATCCTGTGGAATGGAAGGTAACAGGATAGAAAACACAGGGTCCTATGATAAAGTCATGAAGTTGTTAAAACCTGTGATGTGATTAAATGTATAAACATCATATCTTTACCCTCATCTGTGTGTTCAGTCTTTAATCTCTCCCAATGAATTCAGTGGTTATAACAGTTCAACTTCCTGAGACACTGAATTAGTTCAAGGTAGTTCCTATTCCATTTTTTTTTCAGTTGATAGTAGTTTTAGATATTTTCATTAATTTTCTGCAACATGACAACAAATAAAGAAGATACACTGCATAAAAATTAACCTGAAATGCTTCTAGAAATAATTTAGTTTTCCACCTAGGCTAATTATTTTTCTTAATTCTTACAAATGTTAAATGTCTTAAAAGATGAAATTATTTTTGTTTAAAAGAGAGTACTGGCCTCACTATGGAAAGATTAATCCTTTATGATTTTCTAGTGCTTTATTGAAGAAGAAAAAAGTGGTAAAAAAGACTGTAACTTATCTCCATCTAATAGACCAAATAATTTTAATGCATATATAGCACAGATGGAAAAAATAGGTACAAAATTCCACATATACTGCCCAAATAAGCATCAGCTTTGCACAAATAGAATCAGTGCCCTGAGCACTTCTTTTCAGTGTGAATTCAGATAGTTATTTTACATGACACTGAATGTCATCTGGTGTCACAACACTGGCCAGTAATTTAGTTAAAATTGTGCCGGTTGGCTATTTACAATCATATTAATGTTTTCTTCTGAGCACATGTGCTCTGTGTTTAGGAAAAATAAATCCAAAGTAAAATGTGTCTCTTGAGCATATTTTTTTATAATCCCTTTTATAAGAGCTAGAAATTCCTATGAAGGCTGTGGAAAGATCTGTGTCCAACAAAAAGAACAACTTGCTCATTATAGATCTGTAGAAAATAGCCTTTAAACGATTCCTTCACAACCCCACAGAGATGTTGTGTTTGGGCTGCAGAGCAGTAGCTCTCTCTAGTAACAGTGTCTACACAAAACCTTTCCAGGAAATATGAAAAGAATAGGTCGAAGTGAGAAAAAAAAAAAAGAAAAAAGAAAGTTATTGGGGTGGACATCACTATTGCAAGAAGTCTAATCACTATGCATAAGAAAAGTATAACATGAATCCTGTATAAAACTGTTCCAAAAGCCTTTAACTTAATCAGTATGCTGGGTGCTAACAAGCAGGGTTGCTTATTTTAACTCCTAAAACAGTCAAATATGCTGATTTTAAATTGATTAGTTTCATTCAAGGAAAATAAGAAAGAACGAAAGTCATGTGTTTACATGGGAGCACGCATATAGCATAATGCATATAAACTGTCTTCTTGTAGCTGTCTCCACCAGTATACTGTCTTTAATAGGTCATGTGTAAGGAAGAGTACAAGAAAAGTATGCATCACATTCCTATACTATTTTCCCATCCTCCAATAATTTGTAGCCTACAGACTTCCTGAATTATAGAAAAATAAATAATAGTAATTATATCAAGTAATATTTGTTACGAATTATTCTTCACATAATATATATAAAAAGTCTTGCTCTCATGCATACACAAACCCATAAAGGTTCATTCTACATTGTAATGTTTAAGTGTATTCATTGTCAGCAAAAGAAAGCTCTGTTGTCCTCTACAAGTTAAAGAAAACAGGAGGGTTTTTTTTTTTTTTATTATATCTGTAGCATTTTGCAAAGTCTGAACTTGGAAAGCTTTTTCTATAATTGGAGAATTTGACAAGCTTGTTACATATCTCTGTTGTAATCTTTTCTATTTATAGACAATATCTAGTCTTGATTCCTTTAACATATGAGGAATCCAGTAACAGGATGTGGCCTCATTTAGGCAGCATCCTGTCCGAAACATTATCTCCGTCTGGACTTTTGCTTTTAGGGGCATGTCTCTGTCACTGTTTAAGATATCCTCACCTTTCTTCTTGCCCCCAAGACCAACAAACGCAGCTTTACCACATGGGGTTGTCCTCAGTTATTTGCTTTACATGTACCCAGGAAAACTCCTTGGACCATGTCATTCTGTTTTTTTTCACCATACTGTTGTATATCAGCTACCTGACTACAGAAAAGGAGTTTTATACAAGTATCTTAATGTATTAGCTACCTGACTACAGAAAACGAGTTTTATACAAGTATCTTAAGTAAGATATTATTATTACCTGTACATCATCTTCAAAGATATTACATGACACCAAACAGTACCATTTCTTGATCACATGGCATGACTTAAGCTACTATCTTTTAGGAAAAAATAGAAGGGTCTGTCATGTTTAGAATCAACGATCTCTAAATTACGCTCTTAAACTTGAGTATTTTTGAGCTAATAACAAAACAGGAAATAAATATGGAAAAAAATGAAGGGGTTTTGTTATTTGTTATAACAAGATGGTTTGTTATAACAAGATAAACGTTGCATGGGTGAAAATATTGAGGCAGCAAAGAGAAAAGATTGTCAGTAGAAATAAAGAGATTACTGTTCACAAATTTATTCTCAAGAGGATTTAGTCATAACCTGGGGTGAGTAATTCTTGACTGAGCTATGCATCTGGAGGTAATCCTGTTAAGGGTCTAGTCTCCTGTAGATATTAAATAGTAACATGAGCAAGATGATAGTGGTCACTTCTGTCTAGCAGACTGCACTGGTTCAGAAGCATTTGGTTAGCTTTGGCCAGTGAAGAAAGGCAGGAAATGTCTGGAAGGAATAAAATGGTATGGTGACTGTAGTACCCTGCATGTTTGTGCTTTGCCATCTATGTAGGCAACAAATAATCATCAAATGAACACCATACCTGCAATTTAGATGAAAACTATTGATCTCTGTAATTCATCTTCTTGCTAATTACTAATCTGAAACAAATTCAGCTGTGCAGCTCTATTCAGCTCAGCCACACGTGTATATTCTAACACATGAGTAGAGCTAACACAGGACTAGTCCTATAAAGTTGTGTCTCTCCCTTAAGTGTCTTGCCAAAGAAGCACTTAATCCCCACAGAAAAAATGTTTACTTCATTTAAATGTCTTTACAACAGACTTGGTCATATTTCCTGAGTCCTTCACTTTGGCAAATTTAGATAATCAGTAGAAATAACTTCACAAGAAAACCTGCCTTTCTGCAGGTATTATAACCTTGCTTGGCTTACAAAAGTAAAACCTTCTTTATATCAAAAAAGTATGAACAAACAGATATTTCTATTGAAAAAATGACTTTTTTGCCTCAACCTTACTCACAATGCTGGCTTCCAGGCTTTGCATGTGTCAGTACAGGGTAGCAAAATTTGGGGGGAGAGGTGCTAGCCACAGTGGAGAAGAATTGCTTTAGGGACTGCTTAAGGAATTTGCACATAAACAGGTTCACAGCCCAGAGGTGATAACTCTAAGGATTCAGGAAGAGCTGTATGATGCCGTTGTAAGCCTGTCCTTTTTGAAATGTCATGGAGGTTGGGAACAGTCTTCAATGACTTGAAGAAGACAAATCATAGAATCATAGAATGGTTTGGGTTGGAAAGGACCTTAAGATCATCTGGTTCCAACCCCCTTGCCATGGGCAGGGACACCTCACACTAAACCATGTCACCCAAGGCTCTGTCCAACCTGGCCTTGAACACTGTCAAGTATGGAACATTCAGGCAACCTATTCCAGTGCTTCACCACCCTCACAGTAAAGAACTTCTTCTTATATCTAACCTAAACTTCTCCTGTTTAAGTTTAAACACTTACCCCTTGTCCTATCACTACAGTTCCTGGCAAGGAGTCCTTCTCCAGAATCCTTGTAGGCCCCCTTCAGATACTGGAAGGCTGCTATGAGGTCTCCATGCAACCTTCTCTTCTCCAGGCTGAAGAGCCCCAACTTTCTCAGCCTGTCCTCATAAGGGAGGTGCTCCAGCCTCCTTGTGTTCCTCATGGCTTCCTCTGGGCTTTCTCCAACAGCTCCATGTCCTACTTATTTTTAGGACACCAGAACTGTATACAGTACCCCAAGTGGGGTCTCACAGTGTTTGAAGCTTCTTTGAGAAAAAGCAAGAAGGAGGATCTGGCAGCCTCCCTTCAATCTCCAAACAAATCACAAACATGAAGGCTGTGATGGTGACCGGAAACAGAAGGTGAGAGAATAACCACCGGTTGGATGTTTGGGCTCACAGGATAGTGGTCAACAGTTTGAAGCCAAACTAGCAGCCAGTTATGAGTGACACTCTTCGGGGTTACAACTGTCATGGAAAGTGTCCAACAGCTTTCTCACCATCCCAGCCAGAGAGATGAAACTAACCCTCAGCAAGTTTAAAAAACGCAAATCTGGGGGCAGCACAAGCAGCTGATAAACTGGAGGGTAGGCCTGCCACTTAAGTGGACCTGGGTAGGCAGGAAAAATGAGCTGAGAGGAACCTTACGAAGTATCTCAGGGACAAATGAAAAGCTGAAGTAGAATGATCCCATGCACTGCTACAGGCTGGATGGCTAGCTATGCAACAACATTGCCAAAATGGCCCTGGGGTCCTGCTAGACAAGATGAACTAGTTAAATAGAGCTGTAATCTCAGGTGCAAGTATGTATGTCTGGAAAATTTTCATTTATTTTAGCAATTATTCTAGATGACTTCAGAGAAGGTACTACAAATTTACACTAAGATAATTGAGATCAAAATTGAGCAGTACCTTCCTTATGGTGGAAAGTAATATGACTGATTATTGTGCTTTAAGATTCCTCCTGCATACCTGCGGTAGTTATGACAGTTCTAACTATCACACACATACAAACCACTGTGAACATAGTTTTAACACCCAAGATATTAGTCCAAGTGTTCAAATAGTTTAGTCATGCTGTATTAAAACTTAATGCATGCAAAAAGCATTCTAATTCCAGAACTCTGCAGAAGATTATTTTGGAAATGTTGGTCTGTTTGCTTCACAGCAAATCAGGATACAAGATTGTCAAATATTCAATACCCTAAAAATGCATGATATTCCAAAATGTTCTGCTTCACTTAAACTTAGCTAGAAAGTGGGTATTTTTGGAAGACGGACAGAGATAAAGAGGAATTGTGACTGACCAGCACAAGCAGAACTGATAAGATAATTATCATAAGTATAAATGTAATTAACCTTAACTTCACCCTTTGCTGCTGTTGCTGTCTTAGTTATTCTTTAATTGCTTGCCTCTTATTTAGGTCATCACCTGTGAGGATAAAGAAAAATGAACTCTGAGTAGGAAAACAAAGAACACATCATTATAATTTCTGTTATAAACATGCAATTAATTGCGTATCAGGGAAAAAGAAGTGAAGCCACAGATTCACATTTTGGCTGAAACCTACACTGCAAAAAACAAAGAAATGTGCATCTAGGACACAGGGGGTCAATCTTTTCAGTTCTCTGTTATTGAGGTTATTTTAAAAAAGAAAAAAAGAAATTCAAACTTGTCGTCATTGGTGGTGACCCAGATCTCTGTAGGTACCAAATTCAGCATCAGCACTAGTAGTTTGCTGTCTTATAGGTAAGGGCTATATATTTCTTACATCCTCCTGTGTTTCACTTTGGTTTTGCACAGCTAACAAAACCATTCATGTTGCTTTCTACAGAAACAAAGATATTTACATCTTTGTTTTGCATTTACGTCATTTCAATCAGAAGGGCGAACTGTGTGCTAACTGACTTGTACTTGTCCTGTCCCCAGGCTACTGTAACTTTACATTTCCCATCCCTGTGTGATTAATTGCATTAAAATTTTCCAGGAAGTAACTTTGATCCTGTGTCAAATAGACAAATGACATCTTTACAGTAATACTGAGCCTGTAAAATGGAATGTGTTTCCTTTTCCTTTTTTTTTTTTTTTTTTTGCAGTGGGCAGCCTATTCTCTGTCCCATAATAACCAAGACTTACACTCATCTTAGAAAGTAGACGGTATTTTTCAGAGTTTTAACACAATTAGCAAGACACAATATTGCAGACTTTCTGAACTGAAGCATCCTCAAAGGAAAATAAAAGATAGCCAAATTCTCTACACATGACAATATTTTCTGAGATCATCATACCAGTGGTTGGCATTACAATATGCTGCCTTCTCAGTCTTTACACCAAATGTGATTTGTAATGGAGAAAGGGATCACCTTCTATAAACAAGACAATGTTTTGTTTAAAGAACTTGTTAAAAAGTCCACTGAGAGACTTTATCTTTCCTGAATTTTTAATCTCCTTGGATGCTACCATCTGTGTGTCATAATACCCTAACAAATAGGTATGGATATTTTAAACATTACTTTAATTGAAAACAAACAAACAAACAAACAACTAAAATCAAAAACCAAAAAAAAAAAAAAAAACACCAAAAAAAAACCAAACCAAAAAAACCCCCAAAACCAAAAACAATGCCCTGAAACTTGTTTAATGTTTCTTGCTTCTTTTGATTTAATACATTGTGGAAATTCAAAACAAAATAATATACAAGACAGTGATGGTATGAAGGGAATTCTGTGAAACCCAGATCACATTTTGCTGACATCTTGAATAGTATTTTATTTTTGCTGAATTTTGTTGTTGTTGTTTGCTCTTTTGGTGGTTTGGGGTTTGTTTTAATGTATCTGAATATAAACCATATTTTTTCTAGGCACATACATGCATCTTACTTTGTATTGTGATATCCTGTGCCCTGTTGAATTAGGGAAGCCTGCAGCTGTCTAGAGCTTAATTATGTATGAATGCAAAGCTGAGATGCTTGGCCAATAGTGCTTTAGCAGAGTATGGTTTCTCAACTTGTTTTTGTTTGAATTATAATTGGACAGATTTATATTTCCCAAACCACTTTGCCCCTTGTACATGTTCTTCCTTGCTCTGTTTCCGTTGTTTGAACCAGCTTCTGAACAATCCTTTTTGAATGTGAAGTGTCTATTAGATCTAAGATAGGTCATTAATGGATTTGACAAATCCTTTCACCTTTAAGACAATTAAAAAAGGTACAGAAATTAGTCCGCTTCCCTATCAGTTCTACTCCAGATGGTGGGGGGGGGTGGCTCTCTTTCTTTTTTTTAATGAATAGCTAAATAGAGGCTGGCATCTGGGTTGAAACAAAGGAGGCTTGGAGCCAGACTTCTAAATGGGAAGGTGGTATCAAGCAATAAAGTGCTACACCTGCTGAAGGGAAGGTAATAGATGCACTGAAAGCACATTTGTAGCCACAATTACCCTGTGTGGAAAGGCTTTTGTCAATTGTTGTCAAGCAGACATAGGAGGTCAATCTGCAAAATCAACAAATTACATTGTCAGGGGTGTTAAAAATATACGGGCCTATCATTTCATATGAATAGCACAATAATGGGTGCAATAGCAACTGTTTTCCAAGAATCCCTGCATATTTATTCAAACTTGTTCTCATCAGCTAAACATCTAGGTTGTTGCTCTGGTTTTTGTTGTATTTATGGTGTCAACTCCTGTACGTTGTAAAACACACTTTTTTAGTCAACATCTGCATGCACATCCTTCAGAAATACACAGCCATAAACACAGCAAGATTCAAAGGAAACCTAGAGACAGGTAACTATGTCCTTGTGCTGACTGTCCTAATTCTAGGAAAATTAATCCCATTTGGGATGTGAAAAACTGCTGTTGTGAGCAATGCAAACCTAAAAGAAGGTGTTGCTCCCATGAAATAGTACTTATGCAGCACTACCTGAAGGGTTACTGACAAGGAGGATGTTTATTTCCCCACCATTGTCTTCAGATTTAAATGCTGATGCGCAGAGGATTATTATCCTTTAGCTTTTTTAAAGGTACAGAACCTATGTAGCTTCCTTCTGCCATGACTGCAGTACAGCCATCAGCACCTTACTGGCAGGCAGAGCTACTACTTACACCCATTTAATTTTGTAATGTAGTTCTGAAGATAGCAGGAGATATTCAAAACTATCAAAGCAATACATCCCTCTGTCTCCCTACTTCCCTTTTCCCCTGGGAGAGTTTTGTGTGACAGAGCTCACACAGTGCCCACCATGCTGCTGCCTGCCTCCCTCCCTTCCCCTCATTCACCTTCGGCACGATCTGTGCCTGGTAGAAGGGCTGTCCTATGGCTCTCCACTGCTGGTCAAACTGCTCTCCCAGTAGTGCCCAGTTGCTTCCCTCTGGTACAGAAAAGTGTTTGCATGAGCTGGAGCTCAGGTACTGCTTAGGAGCACTAGCCCTCATTAAAGATTCAGCACATGGGAAATTTAAATTGCTACTAATAAATGACCACTGTGCCAAATGGCTCAGCATTTTGACACTTGATTCTCTGTGGATTTAGCTCTGTTTTAACATTGGTTTAATGTGATTTTAACACTGACCTGAATGTGAACAGGATCAGGATTTTCTTTTATGTCTCTTTCCTAGATTCTAGCACATCACGTCAAACAGGTTTCTGGCAAGGGCTTATTATACCTGCAGGTGTTTTTAAATATGTATTTTAATGGCGTATAAAAGGATCGTGGGTTGTTTTTTTTTCTTCATAATGTATTACTCCCTGCTGGCCCTGGCACATACTGTTCAGCATATGTCTTACAAGGGACTGCAGGGTAACAAAAATAATATCCACAATAGATAAGGGCTGTTTTCCACAGTGGATGATGGGAAAATGATTGGGTGTGTAAAGGCCAATTCCTTGCCCTCTTGAAATTTGAGGCCCAAAAGGACAGAGCTTTTGCGTGTCTGTTTTAAAAGGACTGAAATCCATTTACACATCAACGTCAGCTCCTGCTAAAGAAAGCCAACATTGTTGATGTTATGCTTGTCAAATACAAACAATTTATTTTCGAGGGAAGACAAGTACAAAGCTTCTTGTCCACTAAATAGAGCACATTAAATATGACCCTTTCTCTGGGCACATGTACACTAGCACAAGAAAGCACAGGAGATATATAATTAATATTAGCTACACACAGTAAGGTTAATTGTTGCTTTTCTGAACACTTAATCTTCAAGCAGTTGATAAATCCCACAATGAATAAAAGAGGCTCGTATTTAGGTCACACAAAGTCATTGCTGTTTTTTAATTTAAACTGTGCACTAGATTAAAACACAAGTGTATTACAGGAGGGCAATTCAGAAGCAGTAGCAATAGGCTGCCATTTGGTGTAAAAAGTTTCCCCAGCACACCCTAGGGACATGTTAATCAAAGCTTTTTAATGGATTCAGTCTGATCTGTGACAGGCTTTGTTCCGGAGATGGCATTTGCAGGATAAAGCTGCAAGTTATCAATAAGACACAGTAATTGCTGAAAGTGATTGAGCCTTGTTCCTTAGGCTTCATACCATTCACTCCTTTTTATTATCAGTCAAGGCCAGAGATGTCTTGCAATAGGCAGTCAAGTGATGGCTTGTTTCTTTCTTTAATCCTAAATCATATAATGAAAGAAAATGAAGCAACATGAAAATTTGCATTAATTAAAAATGTGTAAAACTCATTCTTGTTTTTCCCCTGCTATATTTCATATTATTTTTGCCAGGATTTAGTGGTAATTTTTCAGCCTCTATCATGTAGTGGTAAATCCTTTTTTAAGCAGTCAAAGCTTTCACTGCATGGTTAAAGGCTTCAGTTCATCCATTGACAGTTCTTTATTAAGTTATTCATTATCTTTTGGAAATCAAAGCATTGGCACAATCAGTAATGACTAGGGATAACACTTATCACCTGCGTGGATAGTTAGCCCTACATCCATTTAGGAAAGATAACTCCCAACACTGAAATGAAAATTCTTCAGTTCTATTCAAGAAGGTAATAGAAACCTAACATTTTTATATAGTGAAAGGTCATAATCCTCCCTTTGTAGCACCACAGTCATTCCCATAGCAACAGATTATACCTAAAACCACTAGGGATTATGACCTCTCAGTATGAACAAACAGAAGGAAAAGTTGTTTAGAAAAGAAGGAATCTCTTTGATTAGTAAAAGGCAACACCAGCCAACCTCCTGTGTGTGCACACATAAGAAACACGTACACAGCAGATAGATTGATTTTTGTTTAAAGTACAAATGGACTATGAAAAGATAGTTAAAATCAGTTTTGCTTTTTTCAATCAGGGTTTGTTTTGTGCAGCAATCAAATAAACTATAATAGATTCTGCCCACTGTATTTTATTTTTTTCTGGATTGTGTTTGTTGGAAATCAAGTTAAGGTTGAATTATTCTGGTAATCTTATTCTTGACAAATTTTGGCCATATTAACAGGTGAAAGCTACTGCCTGAACAAAAATAGGGACAAGGGAGTAAGGTTTAGTCTTGTCTTGTTTTTACTGTGCAGTGAATAATTGGTCAGTGTAATAACTACAGATAATCAGAATATGTACTTTTGAGGCTGTGTGATGAAAAAAATTCCTTTTGTTGAAGCTTTTTAAAGTGTTAATTTCAAATATAACAAGAAAAAAAAGAGATTAAGTATGCACTACCTTGAGATATGTAATGTTCTTGATTTTTTTCATTTTTACTTCTAATGTTTGAAATTAACTAACAGTTTTGTATATCTCCTTTTTATTTTAAACAGTTAAACTCTGATAATATTATTTTATTTTTATTGAAAAAGCTTCTGAAATTTTGTATCACGGGATTTTTTTTTTTCTGTTTTACTTTTGACTTTGAGGGGGTATCACAGAATTTCCTATGAAGCAGCACATGCAGTAGCCACTTTATCTATTAGTTATGTATTTACTTAAGAAGGGAATGATTTTCTCTGACTATGTTTGTGAAGTATTCTGAAGTTTTCAGTTTGAAAACAACAGAAATACCATTATCATGTTGTTCTATGTGTCAGTTATGTCTGTGCTGAAATTTAAAAATCCATTTGAAATATTGGGAGAGTTAAAAAGTTATAGATGCTACTTATATATGAACTAAAAAAATTTCCATTTTCCACCACCTTTAAAAGTTGCTGGGTTTTCTTATAGTATTGCTAATTAATTGACTATTATTTTAGTAAGAAGCAAAGCAAGACACTCTCTCTTACATATAGAAGCAGTCTGCATCATATTCTGCCATATCACAATATGTATGTGTTCACGCTTCTTAGTTTTAAAGATGTAAATAGTTCATGAACTACTCTGCATTCAGCATATAAGTGAATCATTTTGACTCAGAACCAACATGGTCCTGATAATATGTCATTATTTTCTACTTCCTTTTTAAGCTGCAGTTCATGTAGTTAGGCATCTGGGCAAGAGAGGTCAAGATGTATGAGTTATATTATACTGGGGCACTGGAAATATCACTTATGACCAACCCATGTACCTTCTTCCTTGCTTGTGTGAGTGTCGTGGTTCAAGCCCAGCCAGCAACTTGGAACCACGCAGCCACTCGCTCACTCCCCCTCCTCTTCCTTCCTCCCCCCGCTCCTGGAGGGATGGGGAGGAGAATCGGAGGAATGTAACTCCCACAGGTTGAGAGAAGAACCGGCCAGGACCTAAGGTATAATACAAACCACTACTGCTACCAATAATAATGATAAGAGGAATAACAAGGGGAGAGGACACAACCACTCACCACCCGCTGATTGATACCCAGACTGACCCGAGCAGCGATCTGGGCCTTCCGGGTAACTCCCCCCAGTTTATATACTGGGCATGACGTGCTGTGGTATGGAATACCCCTTTGGCCAGTTTGGGTCAGGTGTCCTGTCTCTGCTTCCACCCGGCTTCCCCTCCTCCCTGGCAGAGCATGAGACTGAGAAAGTCCTTGGTTGGAGTAAACATTACTGAGCAACAACTAAAAACATTGGTGTTATCAGCGTTGTTCCCAGACTGAAAGTCAAAACCACAGCACTGCACCAGGTACTAAGAAGGAGAAAAAATGACTGCTGAAGCTGAACCCAGGACAGTATCCAACCCCTTATTCCATACCATTCACATCATGCTTAGATCCCACATCATTTTTCAATATACCATTGCTTTTGTCTCATATTTTTATATATATATACACCTACACCCCCACCCAAAGAGAGATA
>NW_009944964.1:0-234 GCF_000696875.1 Nestor notabilis | reverse complement strand
TCCATGGACCAATCCCTATAAAGCTGCTGAATTCACCCAGTCCATGATGTCAGGCTCCATCTCTTGTAACAGTCTCTCAGGGCAGGAGGGACAGTGTAGTGTTGGGTTGTTGTCTGCTGATGACACTGCCAAACTTGTCTGGTCACTGCCGAGCTCATCTGGTTTCGTCCAGATTCATTCTTTGTTGGGGTGATGATGGGAAAGAAGTCAGGGTCGGTTGCTGGTGGCCTGAAG
>NW_009944963.1:70481-70715 GCF_000696875.1 Nestor notabilis | reverse complement strand
GTTCCATACTCTCCAGCCTATCTCTGACATAGACAGCAACTCCCTCTCCCTGTCTGCCAAGCCTGTCTTTTCTAAAGAGCCGGTAACCTTCCATTCCAACATTCCAATTATAGGAGCCATCCCACCACATTTCTGTGATACCAATGACATAATACCCCTGTAGCCTTGCACACATCTCTAATTCCTCTTGTTTGTTCCCCATACTATAGGTGTTTGTATAGAGGAATCTGAGCT
>NW_009944963.1:3101-70437 GCF_000696875.1 Nestor notabilis | reverse complement strand
TCCCACCTTCTATAAGCTGCTGTTTTCCCTCTAAGTTATTATAGGTGCTGGCAACTGACCAGGAGTGTTGGGATGGATCGAAGGCCCCCTCCTCCAACACATCTAGTTTAAAGCATTCTTGACCAGCCTGGCAAGTCTCCTACCAAAACAACTCTTCCCCTTGTTAGACCAACTCCACCAGCCTCCAGTAGATCCGGCCTCCCAAATTGAGTCCAATGTTCTAAATACTCAAACCCCTGACTATGGCACCACCCTTCTAACCAATTATTAACCTGCCAAATGTGCCTAGCTTTTTTAAGGTACTCACTCCCCTTTATCCTGGAGAACTGATGAAAAAGCTATCTATCTGAGCTATTGTTGCCTTTGATCAGAGTGTGAGGGGGATTCCATATTTGCTGGAGGTCTTACAGATTTTCCTGGTTTTGGCTGGGATAGAGTTAATTTTCTTCCTAGTAGATGGTGCAGTGCTGTATTTTGGCTTTAGTCTGAGAATAATGTTGATAACACACTGATGTTTTAGTTGTTGCTAAGTAGAACTTTAAGTGAAGGACTTTTCAGTCTCTCCTGCTCTGCTAGTAAGGGGGGGCACAAGAAGCCAGGAGGGAGCAGAGACAGGACACCTGACCCAAACTAGCCAAAGGAGTATTCCATATCACAACATATCACGCCCAGTATATAAACTGGGGGGAGTTACCCGGAAGGGACGGACCACTGCTCTGGTCAGGCTGGGTATTGGTCAGCAGGTGGTGGTTGTTTTCATAGGACTGTCAACAGTGAAGCCAGAGTAATTTCCTGGGATATATGTCAAGATATTGGCAAAACATGTCCCATTAAACAAAGGTGAGAAGTAAACGCAGCACATATAGAAAGCCCAGGATGTCCTTAACCAGAAGTAGCCAATCAGCCCATAGAACTAAAATCAGTTGCACTGAAACATGTATGGGCTGCATGGTGGTCTCTAGCTCAACTTTTCTGGTACGCAAACATCCTGAGATTTTTCAAGTATTACAGTGATCATCCAGCTTGTATTTGTAAACCATAGTTAGGGACTCATTTACATTACAATTGCATTTGCACTTTTGCCCTTATAAGTTGAAAAGGAGGTGATATTCTAGAGATAAGGTATATAATCTCATTAGATTAATCACAAAGACTTTTTTCCTCTGTATTTTTAGCTGCTGTTCAGTACCAGTGTGGATGTTTGCATTTTTGAAAGGTAAAATTATGTCCAGATTGGCCATGATCGGGTTGAGCAGGAGGGGTGAGAAGGGGCTGTGCAGTTGAATGACAGGTCAGTGTCATGTGAACTGAAGCATGCAAACTGTATTAGGTCATGGTAATTAGCGGGCAGAGATGCAACTCCCTTTGTTTTCTCTCCTCACCCAATAAATCCATGCTTGAAAAATGTCAGAAGGATATTTTAGGTCTATAAGTATTTTAATGCATTTGTGAATTTTTGATCTAACCAAAAATATATACTGAATATTAGAGTCTTCTGTGTATTACCAGTGTAGTTCTGTCTGGATAACATAGTGCTTTCATGTTGCACACCAGTGTTTTAGAGTAGCCTTTTCAGAAATCAGTGTCAGCCAAGTCAGATCAGGTCATAGTGTTAACTATACAGTATCTTGAGGGAAACTCAATCAAACTCAACCAAACTTTTTATAAGGCATCACAAATCATCCTGTATTAGCATCACATGGATTATTTATGAAAATGCTGTTGCTTGTCTGACAACTTAGGTGACATTAGCTCTGGAGGATGAGCATCACCATGGCAAAACAGACATGTCACCATTAGACATTAGTCTACTGTAACTAATTTATAAGGCTGTCCTGTAATTTGTTTTGATCAGGCAGCCTGAATACAGTTGAAGGGGATGAAAGGGAGGAGGGAGTGTGAGGCGGGAGTGCAAGGAGGGAGGAGGGAGAAAGAAAATCCAATATTATTAACTAGAGAATTCAAAATTGTAAAAAATCAAGCAAGCAAAACTGTAACTTTTTTTTTCACCTCCATAACTTCTGTCTTCACACGCAGACATAGCTCAGAACATCTAACACAAGGTTTCTCTCTCGGTTGTGGAAATTTTTCCCAGAATATTTCTAACTGTGCTTTCTGTGCTTTTAATTTACCCAAGATACCGTATGATAGCAGTTCTATTTTTTTTTTTTTTAAAGTACTGATATACTTTAAAAGTGACTTTGTGTAAATGGCAGCAGTGTTAATCATGTTACAGTAAATGTCATATCAAGTTTGTCTGCCAGGACGAAAAAGGAAGTGTTTCAAACTGGAAGGTTTACAAGTCAAAGCAAACATGTAAAAGTCAAAATTTGAGCTGTGCCCCTTCTGACTTACCAAGTTCTTCAATAGAATATTGCAACTTAAATCATCTTTTCTAATGCTAGTTGATAAAAAAAATTAAATAAGCAAGAAAGAATGGATAGGCTACGTGTGAATATGAAATAGTGAGCATTTCTTCTGCTATAGTTGATAACTGCTAAAAGCAGATGTAAAGTTGTCATAATTACATAATAATATCTCTGATGATAAATGACCTTGAGAGGATCTAAGTTAACATAGACCCTGCTTGTGCCTGTGATGGGACACAAAGCATTCTTTTGGGATGAAGTTTACATGGCTGCATCCCATATCTCAAGTTTTGAAGGAAGATATTTTCCCTAGCAAAACAGAAGATCATTGTTCTAAAAGGAAAGGTATTCTCTTCAGAGTCAGGGGCAATGAATGAAGGTATAAATGATTTAGGGAAATTATTAATCTTTAAGAGACCCCAGAAAAGGGCATTACTGAAGTGTTCCAGAGAAAATTTTTCATAGCCTGAGAAGATGCTGTGTTTGACACAGAGACTAAAATATGGAGCCAGCAGTCCCCTAGTTAGCTGTAGCAAGAGAAACCAAAAGGAATCAGTCTTTTTTTTTTTTTTTTTGGCAACATTCACACCTTTTCTTCAGATTCCTTTCTCAATATCACAGCTGGAGAGGAACTGAAATTATAATACTGAATCCCTATTAATTCAAGCAGTAGTAAGTATTGAGTTAACAGAAAATTAATAAATAAAACAAAAAAATAACCATAGAGTTTTGGAAACTCTGTGGTTAGCAATATAGATAGAAGAATGAGATCATTCATTTGGAAGATTTCTCCCTCTTCTTATGAGCAGAGATATCAACTTTGTTAATATTTTGCTTTAAAGAATCCCATCAAAATTTACCTCTCCTCTACTCCAACCTTTACCAGACACTGCAAATCTAAAGGAAAAACTGTTCCTGTCAGAGTGCCTAATCTAAACAGAAAAATGATACAGCACATAATAGGGATGAAAGATGGGAGGATAAAGTATCACGAGCAAGGACTGTTTATACTAATTAGATTTATTTTTTCCTTGTATTGTGCCTTCTCTGTTGAACTCAGGAGGAAAGCAGAAGGACAAATACAGTGGCATAATTTGTCAGGCAGTAATGTGAACTTTTGCTCTATAATCACATGATAATGATTTCGTTTCCTATTTTTACCTGCTAGTGTCTCAGTTCCATGCTGTGGTCTCTGGCTCCTACAAACATGTCTGGCAGTGTCTCAGCTCTTTAAAATCTTGTTAGACAAATATGAAAGCAGAAGAAAGGGACTGAATAGCAGGAAGAATGCTTCCGCTGCTGGTGTTTTCTCTGCATTAGCACCTTGAGCAGTTCTAAAAATTATTTGTTCTGTTTCAGCAGTATTATAAAATATCATTAACTACTGGGACTGGAAAGCATATAGGTTTCCATCATAATAACTTAACATCATCTTACTTGTTTCAGCAAACCCTGTGTTCTGGTCAGTTGTCTCTTGATTTTGGTAAATCCAGTTTTAATCAGCCCCTCACAAATTTTCCCAAATGCAATATTCTTCAGTCCTCCCAGTAAACAGTTGACATCATTGGGAATGATGAAGCATTTTCTCCTTTTCTATTGTGGGTTTTTTTTTTTTTCTGAGTTGTAAAATATTAAAACTAAACAACAGCATGGTACAAATATGTTTTCCTCCTGTCCCTTCAACCCCTTCAATTCTGGTCTACTTGCAGCACGTATTTTATTGTATATCAGTCATATTCTTAAAAAAAAAAAAAAGACTAGCAATACCTCTTCTACACTTACTATCTATAGCTCCCTTATAGTATCAATTAAATTCCTTAGTAACAAGTAATCAATTAATATTTCCTTTGAGTCCTATACAGGCAGCACTTTTGGAATAACTGCTATGAAAATACTAAAAAAAACCAAGGCAGCAGTTTTTCTTAGCTCAATTGATGACATAATTCATCAGTTTTGCTGAGAATTACACACAAAATAACGTTGCTCCCAGCTAGTTATTGTGCATAGTGATTCTAAAATTCAGGTTTGAAATGTGTTAGCAAACTATCCAACATTCAGATATCCCTAAATGTATCAAATTATGACATATCCTTGGTGAATTGCTTTACTCTTTAAAGAGTGACCTTTTCATTGGACAGAATGCAATAATAGCAGCAACAATATACCCTATAAAAACACATCTGTGATTCAGTAGTTTTCTTGCATTTCCTCATACACTGAGCTTTCATTGTTGCAGCTTGTAGAACTTCTCCATAAAACAAAAAAATCCTACAATAAACCATTTGTCTTTATGGAAACATACTTTTGATGCAAGCTTTCTCACACAAAATTTTAATTCTATGCATGTTGTCTGACATTTATACATAGTAGCATATATAAATATACATGCATACAATGTTCATTTAAATCTTGTACCTACCCCCACCTTCAGAAAAGTAAAAGTATGCCTACTCTATACATACTTAAAAGTAAAGCAAAGTAAATTAGCCTTCATGAAACTCCATGACATCGCAGTGAAGTTGATTTCAGTCAGTAGCTGAAATAGTTTGCTTAAAATTAGTCCAGTATTGCTGCAACTTGAAGTGCACATATAATATTAGAAATACAACGACTTTTACAGGTCTTTATTATTTTTCTTTCTCTAATAGCAAGATTCACTAGTGCTTTTTGAGCCAATTTTAACAGTAAATCTAAATGAAAATGTAAGCTGTCTATGCTATATAAGTCGTCTTCAACATGTTTAAGCCCATTGTGAAATTTCTGGTTTATTCAACAACTGGATTGTAAGACATTTCTTGAAAGGTGCTGGGGGTCACAGTAAGGTTGAAGGATGTAAACAATATATTCAGAAAAGCTTTTTCATGCATTTTAATAAAGCCATGTAGTATACAATAATTATCTATTTGAGTAAGACGTTACCAAACTTCTGTTTATGGACGATCTCTTGAATCTGAGCTGTTCATAATGTGAGAAGTACTATCGAAATGTTTAGCAGCAGTAGGACATGAAAACATTGCTTTATTTACTGTTTACTTTTTACCATTTAATAGAAAATGTTGTCAGAATGATTCCTTCAACAAATAATAGCTACTATATTTCTCCTTAATTTGAGGCCCTTCCCTACAATTCCCAAAATAACATTTCTGGCAAAAGGACTGGTTATTAAAGTATTTTCACCGATGAACCAATTTTACAAGTATCAACCCAAGAAGAACTTGTGTGTAATAAAAATGGTGGTGGAGAGGTTTGTTTTTGGTTTGCTTGTTTTACTTATCATAAGCTGACAAGTTCTGAAATTGAGTAACAACTTTAATAGAGGTGCTGCATTTTTTTAATGGTCTCACTTCTCCTAAGTTATTTGAAAGCTAAGTTTTTTTGTGCTGTTCATTATCAGACCTGAGTAAATCTTTCAGAACATAAGATTCTAATTTAGTTTTCTCTATTTCAATTACCTGTACAGTGAGGTGCAGAATATCTCCCCTTACAGAAGATACAGGATTTTAACAAGAAAATGGCAAATAATGCTTGCTTTAAACATGTGTCCTGCAAGGTTTCTGAGATTTGACATTCTGCTTAATGCAGAAATTCTGAAAACTGTTTGTCATTTACCCCATTAGAAGGATTTGAGAAGTCCCTCTATTCCAGGTGTGAACAAGTGAGTAAACATCTCCAGTCTTTATCCTTGGAGATATAACTCCAAGTAACCATTTAGGAAACCTTGCATTGGAACGATCTGGTGGAGATGCTCTTTGTAAACTTGTGCAATTGGCTTGTGACTGAGTACTTAAAAGCTGTTAGCAGTTTCATAGTTTTACTTTATGCAGTAAGGCAGCATTAGGCCTGCTGGGAAGTTTGTTCTTGATTCTGCTGTGATTCTATCGAGTAAGGAAAAAATATTTGAAATGGTTACATTGCAACATTAATTTAGACATATTTTTGTAGTTCTTCAGCATCTTCCATGATTTGAAATTCTGCTGATCCTCTTAATGACAGGGGCTGGAAAACATGTTCTTCAAAGTTGTCTTTCTCAAAATAATGTTGGGAAAATGAGGAGCTAAAACAAACAAAAAACCCCACCATTAGGTAATATCCAATAAAACAATGTTAGGTAGTGGTTTATTTTTTAAAAAAATGCTTGAGAAAAATGGTAATAAAATATTATTTATTAATCGAAAAAACAATTATTAATTCATCAAAGGAAATGAACCCAGAGTTCCTGTTACCTACATCATATCTTAATTCTCTATTTCATATCCTAGTATTTGTAACCAAGAAAATGTCTCTCACTGCAAGAATCTAACAGAATTTTAATATTAATTGTGGAAATGACCCAGAATAAAAACCTGGATTAGGTCCTTCTTATGTTGAGGACACCAGAACTGTACACAGTACTCCAACTGAGGTCTCACAAGAGCAGAGTAGAGGGACAGGATTGCCTCCTTCAACCCGCCAGTCACATTTCTTTTGATGCAGCCCAGGGTATGGTTGGTTTCTGGGCTGCAAGCACTCACTGCTGGCTCATGGTCAGTTTCTTGTTGACCTTTGAGACCTTAACCTCTGAGCTCAATTTGGCTGAAATTGGCTAATTGCTTCAAAATTTACTGTAGAAGGAAAGACAATTGTTTGCCAGATGAACAAACAGGCAAGTCAGGCTTATTTTCTAAGATGTAAGATGAAAAATATTGACTGGTTATTGTGTTAAGTTATTGTTTTGTGTCATGCCTTTCCTTTCTGGCTCTTTTATTTTTTTTTTTCCAAAGAAGTTATGTACATGTCTGAAATAAAGTAAAAAATTATTAGCATTATCAAATGTGAGATTTTCCTGTTTGCAATGTCACTGTAAAAGTAGTTGCAAAACTACTTCAAAATACAGAAAATGCTCAGGACGACACACCATTGGGTTGATTACTTCAGCCATTTCTTGGGTAGACTACACTAGCAATAATACCATTGTAGCAGTACTGTCAAACAAAGCTTCCTTCAGTGAACCAAGGAGTTTCTTATATTTCATCTGAATTATGAAATGTAAGGAATTGAGGAATACTTTTCCCCAGTCCATTTGAAATGGCCATTGAATTTGGACCAAACATGTTCAGAAACACATGGTACAAGTTCCATCCGCTTGGGTGCAACCACTTAGGACATGAAATTTACTTGGCTCACCAGATTTGCCTGGTACGGTAAAAAGCAGTCATGCAATTTAAGCATCTGTTTTTCAAAAGCTTCTAGAAATTGTCCTTTATACATGAGACATATACAAGTAGATGAGTTGTGTGCTCTGCTCTACCTTATCCTTAGCCCTGACTAATTTTTAATTCTTCGCAAATGGGTGAACACCACACTTCCTTTTCCTTGTCCTTTATCAAACCCTTAATGGGGAAGGGGTAAAAAACCACCATTGGCTCCCACAGCAAGGTAGACCAATAAATATATCCACAACTTATGCTGTACTTGTTCAGCAATGTGACCCTGTGGATGTAGGAGGCAGCCTGTTTCCTTACTTTAGATAGATGACAATAGTGTCCCATCTTCCAACCCAAACTATTCTATGATTTTATGATTCTATATGTTGTTTTCATTCTTGCCTTTGACATTTTTATCTCCTACATCTCTGACAGGGATAGGTTGGAAGCAGATGTTATGAATATAACAAGTGGCAGTCTTTAACCATAAATGTGTGGGAACAGAACATTTAAGGGTTCAAAAACATAACTGTGATCTTAGGGGAAAGATGGAGGAACAAGTGCTGTCTCTCCTAGACATCATGGGACACACTGAAAATGCTGTAGGTAACTCTCAAGACCATCTTTGTGTGTTCCGAAGCAATGTAACACGGGAAGTACCACAACTGATCCAAACCCAAGTGCTCAATTTGCTATGCCGTCTACTGTGCTGAACTTCAGA
This sequence comes from Nestor notabilis, assembly GCF_000696875.1. NCBI lineage: Eukaryota > Metazoa > Chordata > Aves > Psittaciformes > Psittacidae > Nestor > Nestor notabilis. The sequence goes on along the minus strand of NW_009944963.1, from coordinate 62,164 downwards.
ATTTTCTTAGAATAAAATGCAAAAACACAGGGTTGATTTATCACTGCATGAACAGTTAAGAATGTTTGAAAGAGAAATGCCCACCCTAAGCAAAATAATTTCTCAACTGGGATTATTTTTCTGTGGGATAATGGAGGTTTATCTCGATTTCTTATTCTCTTATTCATATAAAACTTTTTTTTATCCTGTGAAGAATGAGTGCATTTCATCAGTTAATGGTGTAGCATGGAAATATAATACTATTTCTTGTCTTCAAATTTGTCATACTTAAAATTATCTTCAGCTGATAATTTAATATCTCCTTGCTGTTGTATTATAAAAAAGGCTGTACAGTGGTGCCTTGTATGTGTCTTTAAACTATTCATTATTTTGTCCCATTTTATTAATTTTCTCTGTGAATTAAATAGCTTCAGCCACTCTTCCTACTGAATTCCTACTGAAATGAACATATTTCTAATAATTTACATTGATTCTCTGTAATTGTTTTCAGTAATCCACCCTCTTGGAGCCCCATACTGTTCTGTCTGTCATACAAGGCTTTTCCCTCTTTCAGCAGATGCAAACATTTGCCCAATGCAATCAAGATGTTGCACTGCTATGCACACAGAATTAACATCTACAGAACTCTCAAAGCCATCAATTTTTGCTGGGACAAGTAAAAGCCAGTTCCAAATGCCCATACAGGACATGGGATTGCTATTATACATGAACTACTATTGATATATGTCAAATACATATACATGCGTCTATACATGCATACAATTTTCCTTGCAAGCAGTTGGAAGCAATTGTATTTCTCTTTGTATTTTTGCATATATGTCTTCAATGTATAAAAAGCAGCCCTAGGATTTTATAATAATCTTTGCTTCTAGATCTGAAAGCATGACTGACCTGAGATTGAAATAGCACATATTTCAAAGGAAAACAAAGATCTGCAGTTAACTGTGTACAGTGTACCAAAATTAAGGTTTTTCATGTAATTATCGATGACTCATTAGTCAGCATTCTTATATTGGGGAAAAGCTGGATGAAGGTGATCACTGGTCTATAACAACTGTTGCTGTGTGGACCAGAACAAGTTTTTTTAGGGCCTTGGTTGACATGGTCTAGGGTGGTGCGTTACTGCCCATGGCAAGAGGGGTTGGAACTAGATGATCTTAAGGTGCTTTCCAACCCTATCTATTCTATGATTCTATGTTTTGGAGAATTGTTACCTCTGTAACTGTGACACATCCTAGCATGGAGGGTAAGAAGACACTAAAAATCAAAAGGACAGATCAGACACAGTGTCTTGTTCAATCGGCTCTTTAGTCAAACTTATGACTTTAGGTATCTTGCTCATTATTTTAAAATTGAAGGCTTGGCAACTCTGGTATTTGCATGCTTAAAATGATGAAGTCTTCTTAAAATGTTTCCCAGTTTTTGCTATGAATTTGAGACCTGTGCTGGCATGTGTACTTAGTAGTACAGTGCAGGAAAAATGATATCTGATCCCAGAAACTATTTAATTGGGAACTTTTTTTAATGTTTCTTACTTAATTATTTTGTATTTCTGTATATGTTAAGTTTTTCTAGTAATTATGCAGTGCCAAAATCATAATTTTGGGTAGGTTTGGAACTTATCTATTTTTCAGTGTTGATAGTAGTTAATTATTGCCAGTTTTTATTATTGATATCAAAACCTTATTAATAGACTTTGGGAAAACACAAGGGGGAGTAGAAGGCAGGGAAAAAAAAATGTCTTTCATTGGCATAGATTGTTGTGAGACAATGAAATCTGAATATTTCCTATAGTGATCCCCACTGGGATCCCTGAGTCCACAGAATGATCCTAATTGAATTTTCCCTGCCTAAATGGAGTATGCCCTGTTGTGAACCTGCTTTGAGCATGATGACAGGATGGGACGTCTCAAAGCATCTCTTCTGTGAGACCCAGGGCCTTCCGTCTATTACCTCTATTATCTAAACAAATAACCTTGGACAAATCAATTTACATTAATCCAACCTAGTGGTTTAAACCTCCCTCCTTTCCTTTAAAATATCTCAATCAAGTTTCAAGTGAAATTGCTTGAACATTTGTCTCTTAAAATGTGCCTGTGAATAACAAGGGAAATCTGTAAATCTTTATTGAAAATATAGAGATGTTTAAGAGTAAATTAATGTATGGGTCATAGCAAGTTCTTTCTGCTCTGCAACACAGAAACCCTTAACAACACTTGTATTTTTGTTTATGTTAAAATTAGTTGGCAAAGTAAGATTAATCTTGGACTCCTTTCTATTTTCTTATTTCATTTATCACGTGAAGAACTTAATATTTCAACATTATTTTGTATAAAATTAAAACTCTGCACCCACAGTGAGCTTCATCCATGTTTATTCCAGCAATCACACAGGGTTAGCTCTTTATCATGCTTCCTGTGTAAGTGTACTTGAAATAGCAGTATGAACAATAATTATTTAAATTTATGGGGAAGTTGTTTGAAACTTAACGAATTTCATTACTCCATTAGTTAATATGACATTTTTCAAGTCTTGCTCTTTTTTTTTTTCCTTTAATGTATAAGGGATTTTACGTAGAAAAAACCCCCACCCTAATTTAGCTTTCTCTTATTTTGAAAATTACTGATAAGTGCATTATTATTTTCACACATGCCCTGAGTTGATCCAGAATCTTGTGTTTGTGTAAAAATTCTAACATTTTACAGAAGTTATAGTAGTAAGCATGCCTTTCTGAAAATAGGATGAATCACAAGCTGCTTGGATGACATCCTTTTAAATTCTACTGCATTTTGTTTTCAGGTTGTTATTCCATGAAATTTATATGACAATAAGACAGAGAGTTTCAGTTCCTAATTCCAGCTGAGATTTGGGTTTAGATACATTGACCTGCAAATAAAAAATGGTTTGTAATGCCACTGAACTTCACACCTAGGAAAGCCAGTAATTTTAAAAAAAAGAAAAAAATCAGCACTTTACTTGCTTAGCACATTACATGCAAGCTATATGAGAGTGCACAGCATAATATTTAAAAGTCCTTATCTTTCTGATTTTTTGATTTTTAGCTAGGGCTTCATGCTGAATAGCTAGAATTTTTAAGTGCCAAATGCCCCTCCCTCACCTAGGCCACCCCATGTACCATGGGCAGGGACACCTTTCATTAGATGAGAGTGCTCAAAGCCCTGTCCAACCTGACCTTTAATACTTCCAGGGATGAGGCATCCACAAATTCTCTGGGAAACCTGTTCCAGGGTCTCATCACCCTCATAGTAAAGGACTTCCTAATACCTAATCTAAATATATCCTCTTTCTGTTGAAAACTGTTGACCCTTATTATAGAATCATAGGATGGTTTGGGTTGGAAGTGGCCTTAGAGATCTTCTAGTTCCAACCCTCCTGCCATGGGAAGGGATGCCTTCCCCTAGACCAGTTTGCCCAAAGCCCCATCCAACCTGGTCTATCAATATAGTCCTCTCCCTCTGCCTTTCTTATAAGACTCTTTTACATATTGAAAGGTCACAATAAGGTCTTCCCAGAATCTTCTCTTCTCTAGGCTGAACAACCCCAACTCACTCAGCCTTTCTTCATAGGAGAGGTGTTCCTCTAATCATTTTTGTGGCCCTCCTCTGGATGCACATGGTTGCCTTTTTTCTTTTGAGTTAGAGCAAAGAAATTGTGGCCTTATCGCAAATATTTTCACTGGCACAAAAGAAATACAAAGATTTTCCAAAATGTAAATAAATTAATCTGCCATTGTAGTGTTTGTACTCTTATAGATCTTTTTATCACTCATGAAAGAGGAAGTATTCTTTGATTAAAACCAAAGGCTCATGACTGAAAATTTTGTATTAGCTTTAAATTTCTCTGTTCTCCCTAGTCAGTTCAGCTCTCATTACATTTTGCCAGAGTGACAGCAAGCTGCTCTTTAGTGACCATCTTCCCTATTCCCAAGCTCATGGGGCAATCTGCACCACAGATACATTTTTCCTGTGTTCTGGTACAAAGAAAATCCTTGAAAACCCTACTGAAGTCCTTCCAGAAATATCCTAGTAGTTAGAGACAATCATCTGTGGAGTGAGAAAGGACCCGTGCTTAGTACTGCCATGGCTCAGTAATTTCTTATAAATCTTGCTCTAGTAGCCCTGCACAGCTTTGCAGACTGCAGTGCAGGCATAAGCCAAAATTATTATCATAAACCCATCAGTTGATTCCTTTGTGCTGCACTCCAGTCTCTATAGGAAAAGTTTTATCACTTCCCTCATATTTTAATCGTATCCATTCTACAGCTGGTGGCAAGATGTCCGAACAAGTGACATGAATTAACAAGCCTTCCAAAAAATTGGAGTGATTTATATCTATTGGTATGAAAGAGAACAGAAAAGGAGAGTAAATGAGAAGAAAAAGTAAAAACAATTTTTCCCGTGCACTTTTCTCTCAAGTAAAGAAAAAAGGTGAAGATTGTATAACCTCTCCAGTCTACTGCCTGTTTATGAAGTAAATCTATACCAGTAGGAGATTTATTAATTTAACTGTGGTTTTGCATATAAGAATGATATGAGTAGTCTCAGATCATATTTATTCATGTAATAGAGGGATTTATTGGCAATTCCTGATAACCATATTTTGTAGTTTAGATTATTTTTTCCCTTCATATTAATAGCTCTTCTTTATCTTGCTGTTTAAATAAGACATGTCTGTAGTCCTGAATATCAACAAAAAAACCTCTTTAGCTGGATGACATAATTTGGTAATCAGCAAATTAGAACAGCATGTAGCTTCTGATGAAAAAAATATTAAATGTGTGTCTCATAACTCTGCTGCTGAGGTTTAGCTAAACACATAACCTTTATTTGAACTTATCTCATTAATCATGGGCAGAAATGTAGCTATTTCACATATGGTACTGTGGAAAAAGATAACATGGTCATTTACCACTGCTGAGTGCTCACTTCTCACAGAAGAAAGATAATTTCTTCAGGGAGAGTTGACAAAGCACAGGTTAAATACCCATATTAGCTTTCCCCTGGAAAGTTCTTGAAAATTACTGGTTTTTATTATTTTTTTCTTTAGCTAATAAATAAAAAAAAAAATCAGTATATTAGAGGTTGTTAAAAGTTGTTAATAAGAGCTCAAGTTTTTCAGGATATTTTTCTTTTTAATGTGACTGAAGTTTCCTGTTCTGGACCCCCAGAATGTCTTCTTTTCATTTGGAGTCATTCCCTCATTGTTGCTTTTACTGAAATCTGAAGTCCTCAACATCACACAGACAACTAGAAGTCTGATAGTTTCTCAGCCAATAGATTTTTACCCAGTTTGGTTTTGCACTAGCTTATTGTTTTGCAGCATCTGCCTGCTACCATTTACTTGACTTGTTCTAGCGATCTTTTGTTCCTGAGTGTTAGTTAGTTAGGGGCTTATTTTCTCCTATCTATGGGGTCTTGCTAGATGCTGTGACCTTAAAGAAAGCAGTGCCCTGGCAGTTTCAAAAATGACCCTATGCTACTGAAACACTCTTTATACAAACCCTCCCCTGAGGGGCAAACACAGTACAGTGTTACACTGAAATGTTGCCATTTCCTTCCACCTAAAAATACACAAGGTCCGGGATTCTCCTAACATATCAAATCCCTGTCTCAGTCCACTGTGACATATGTGGAGATTAAATTTCATCCTCCTGATTATGTGGGAATTTGGGAAATTAACATTCAAAGCTTCTAATTATAAGAGGAGTGGTGTGCCTGTCAATTTAAAATGATGACATGTGTGATAAGACTGCAGTCTCACTGAGCTTTCTTAGGAACCCAAAGCGTGTGTATGTTAGATATATACACTTAACACTAATCATCCCCTCAAGGTACCTCTCATAGGCTGCCCTCTCTCTGTGAAGAATGTATATTTGGGCTGTAGGTGAGACATGAGACTGTGCAATCTTATGATATAGTGACAGTTCTGGGGGTACAACCACTTCTCTTCATTATACGCTTCATTGAATAACAATCATGTAAATGTGTAAAACAACTTGTAGTATTCTGAAAACAAAACTTTGTAAATACAAAATAGAATCATAAAATCACGGAATCATATAGGTTAGAAAAGGTCCTTAACATCATCAAGTCCAACCATTAACCTAGCACTATCAATTCCACCACTAAGCCTTGTCCCCAGGTGCCACATCCACACTTCTTTTAAATACCTCCAGGAATGGTGACTCCACCACTTCCCTGGGCAGCTATAATGCTTGACAACCCTTTCAGTGAAGATTTTTTTTCCTGATATCCAATCTTAACCTCTGGTGGTACAACTTGAGAACATTTCCTCTTGTCTATCAATAGTACTCTAATAGTACTAAAAACATAATGCTTTGGGCTATGTATCTTGCTTTTTCATTCACTAAGTTAACTGTATGTAAGTACCAAAGCAGGCCCATGAACCATAGGTAGGCTGGGATTATATGTGTGAAGACTTGAATATGCATCAGCAGGTGCATGCTGTAGCCAAGAATTGGGGTCATCTGCAGGAATGGCTCCAATGAGTATCTGGAAAACAAGGATTCAATGCCAAAGTCTCTCTCATTGCAGTTGAGTGATCCAGGTTGCAAGGCTGTGGAATGAACAGCTTTCCTCTTTGTCTTAGTGAATATTGAAACACTGATGTAACATGGCAGAGTCCCAGTGAGGCAGAGAATACTGCCTACAATACTCCCCCAGGATGAAGATTCATGTCTGTCCTCTAAAACAGAGAGAATGGGTATTGGAGTAAGGATATCCACCATCTCCAGTGACTTATCATGGGTTCTAGTTCTTACCATGGGTTTTCCACAGCTCTGGGACCGTGCTTTCTCTTTCTGTTGGCAGAAGGAGGGCTTAATACAGTTCCTACTTAGGGCAGAAAAAAAATCATTGTGGAAGTAGCTGCCTTTTTTCTAGTTTTCAACACAAGAAACTTGCATGGTGATGCATGACCACAGCACTCCTGAATGCTACTTCCAGGACCTAGAAGGTGACCCCCAGTTTCCAAATGTTGCTTTTTATTTTCCTTTTCTTTCTAGCTAGTCAGAAGAAAACCAGAGATTAATCTGCAACAACAGAATATTTAAGCCAAGATTTGAATGAGTCTGGCAGACATGAGTCAGCTGTTGCCTTCACACACTGTCTGGGCAGCTGCAGGTCCATAAGGCACCTAAAAGCCACATACTGAGAACTACCCATGTGTCCTGTTTCACTGAACAGTGATAGTCTCTGATTTGTTTTCAATGTTACTACACATGAATGTCATATTAAAAATAATAGTAAATATATGGCCAAAAAGTGATGTTCTTTTCCTGTCTTATAAACATGATCAGTTTCCTACTCTGCAACCTCCTGCATATGCACTGAGTACCATGCACGAAAAGCTACAAGAAGAGCAAGCAAGGGTAAACCATGCAACTACCAAAGTATTTCCATGCATCAGTGGATTCCCAAAAGCTCTGGAATGGCTGCAATCCTAGAGCTGGTCACTGTAACATGTACATCCCTGCAACCTCTGGAGGTGGCTGTACTTAAACCCGTTCAAGTTATCCAAATCAAGTCAGGAGTGTGGGCAGCAGATGGTGTCACCTACTGATTCTCCAAGAGAGATCCAGCTGGGAAAGACTGGCACAAATAACTGATGAGGGGTCCATATGAGCATGGACAGAGGCTTCAGGCTGCAGAAGAAATGTGCTGAAATAGCCTCTGACTGCCTAAGCGATCATTCCCCACTTGTCAAGACCCTTAGAATTTGGCTGCTCTAGAGCTGTTCCAACCCATCTCCCAGCTGCCTGGAGTCACAACTGAAACTGTTTACCCTTAACAGCATGTTTTCAGTTTTGTGAATACCAGATTCAGCATTTGCTCTGTTTTTGCTGGGTGCTTGTGAGGAATCAAAAAGAACAGCAATGCCTCATAGAAATCTTTAACATAACTTACATTGTAGCTGTCATAATAGATCAATGTGATGGGGACATTCTTTTCCTTATGAGTGAAAGGATTCAGAGAACAGAAAAAGGATATAAAAATACTTTAGTTTCTAAGGAATTTGAATACGTGTAGTATTAGGAGACCATACACAAATAAATGCAAGCTTTTATGCCTAATTTCAGAAGCCCTGGCTGGTTTTCCAAAGACATGAAAATTATTTAAAATCATTCATCAAAATCTTCTGCATCAAGTAGTGGTACCAGATGTGTGGGTCATGATGTAGACAGACATCTGAAACTTGAAAATTACTGCCCAAACATACCCATTGGCTCACATTCTGAGTCACATCCAGTCCTGTTGTGGATTTAGAGAGACAATTCAGACATGACAGGATAACTTATTACTCTAGTTTATTCCAGTTTCACCCACTATAACAACTGGGATTATAGGATAAACTGTGGTGATGAAGCTAGAGGAGCTGTGTCTCATTTCCACTCTCCCAGGCTAGCCAGATGTTCTGTCTGATGCAAAAACTCCTTGAAAGGCAGGTTAAAATTAGGGAGTTTTCTGAAAGAGTCTAGGCTGTGTATTTGTGGTGAAGTGTAAATTCTTCAGAAAGAAAATTCCACACTTAGAGAAACATTCGTAATATTATTTACTATTCTGTGTGTAATGACCTTCTGATACCTTACTTCTTTGCAAATACTGTTTGGGTAATTTAGCAAATTATGCTAAACCACTGGCAGGTTACAAAGAACACATGCGCTAGATGACCATTGATTTTTCCTTTAGTGATCTTAAGAGGAGAAAAAGTAATTAGCAAACAGTGGGATTTGTCTGCTCTACACCTCCTGCCCAGTTTTGAAAATATCTACCAGGTGAAACTGTTAATTAGGCAGAAGACGGGAAAAACACTGAATGAGTATATAGGAACATGTTTCTTGTCAAAATATTTCAATTCTAATATGAAATATGGCTTATAAAAAGTTATTTCAACATTTAAAGACTCTTTGCTAGTAAAGTGGAACAAATAGACTAAAAGGATATGCAAAAAGTGTCATAATTCAGGAATTAATATAGTCCAAAATCTGAAAATGATAGACTATTAAATGATTTGCTCATGAGCTTCCAAAGAAAAAAGTGAATCATATGTGAAGAAACATGTATTTGTGCCCATGACTTAAGTGGTAACTGACTCTCTGGGTTGTGTTTTGTTTGTACAGTAGTATATAAGTAGTCAAAGAACATATATTTCTACTCTACCTTTAAACCCAGTGAAAGCCAGTGCTACATGTCCTGAATCAGGGGTGCACTAATTGCTTTTTGCCTTTGAAAGGAAGAGGCAGTCTTCCTCTGAATACTGTCACCTGGAGCTTCCACACACCCTGTTTCAATCAGTTTCAGTAAGGAGAAGTGAAAAGGGAACTGAAGTGTGTTTAGGATGCTCCAGCCAAGAAAGAATAGGATAAAAAGAGGTAAGAGTGAGAACTTCTCTATTCTTGCCTTTTCTGTCAAGATGATGCTGATAATATTTTATTGATCAAGCCAAATAAGTAAATTAGGAGAGGCTTAACTGGTGAATCATGGGACAATACATAATGAAAAGCAGCTATTTTGTAACAAGCCTATATTCTTTGACAACGGTGGGAACTTAAATTTTGAAACAAAGTACTTTCTGTCATTATGTCAATTAGGTGGCAGCTGAATCATGGCTTCAAGAGACCACTGTTGTGGGCAGAAGCAACTACAGTAGCTCATGGAATGATCTGTCTTAGCCTGCTGTGGATCTAGCCCAAATGCTACAGTTCTTTTTCACCCTGAATAGTACCTGTTCACCAGAATGAACTAATTTGAAGCAGACCTTCCCCATGGGAAAGCTGTAATAAAAAAGGAAAAAGTAAAAATACAAAGAAAGTTCATTTGTGCTAGTAAAAAAAAAAAAACCAACAACGTGGTAAATTTAAAATAGTGAAATAAATTAGGATTTATATTTAGTTAACAATGAGTTATCACAAACTATTCCCATATATTTCCTGATGGTTTACCATTACATAACCTGCTCTATATTTATAATGTACATCTGGCATACTGTACTTCTATTCAGGTCACTTTAATTAAACCAGCCTCCAAGCTCCCATATAAAACAATGGAAGTTCTGAAATGCAGGAAAACAGCAGCATGAATTCATGAATAGCCCTGTATGTGAAGGCAGGCAATCTGCAGATTAGTGCAGTGGTTTCCTGTTGTTAACACCATAAACTTGTAGAACTTTGTTAGCTAAAGCCTTCTAACTTCAGCCCAGTCACTGCAGCTACCACAAAAGAGATGGGCCAGAAGAGAAAAGGAAAAGATGAATAGATTTTTTAGATTGTGAAGAAAGAAAAAATAATAGCTAGCTTTGTGGGCTTGAAAAGAAGCACAGTGCTTTGGAACTCTCTGACTAAAATTCCAGTATCAGTGTTCCCTCTCAAAGACAAAAACTGCTTAAAACAAATAATCAGTAACAGATAGGCATGAGAGGCCAATGGCTAATGTTGAATCAATTTCTAAAAAAGGCTTGATGGGTGAGACTTAATTTTCTGTAAATGTCTTGCTTAGCCACCAATCTCAGAGAGACTGAGAAGTTCCCAGTAAGCACAGCTCTTCTCATGAGGACCTCAATTATACGTGTTTAAAAATAAATGATACTGCAGTGTTTGGGTGCAGAAGGTTATTTCCAGTCTCTAAAAATCTTGATATCCTAACAAGCTATTTAAATCATCAACCAATTATCAGAGATCACTTTTAAAAGCTACAGGAATTATGTAATTCATTATTTTTAAATTTTGTTGCAGGCCTCTAACAAATTATCACTATGGAAAAGGACCCTTATACAAGCAAGTAAGTCTGCTGATTAAAGACTTGTTTTTCTTAGCTATTCTTCATCAATGCTGCAGAATCTGTCAAAAACAGTAGGAAAAACATAAATGTAAGATAGCAACTTTCATATACTTATCTTTATATAAAATACATTATTAGTATATTCTACAATAGCTATAATAGAATAATATTCTATTACAGGCTTATAGTATCATAGGATAATTGAGGTTGGAAGGAACCTTAGGAGCATGTTAATCCCATCTCTTGCTCAAAGCAGGATAGACCATGAAATTGATAGGTTCTCCAATTAGATATCTGCAATTAATTAAATATAAACCAGCTGAAACCTTCCTACAGAACCCGGTTGCAAGATAGCCTAGTGGTTTTAAAATGTTGGTTAAGTTTCTTTTGCCACCAACTATTTAATTCAGCTGAAAGTGAAAATAATTGGTAAAGGTTACACTATCTAAATAGTGAACAGAATATGTGACTTAAGCCATCAAATGAGTTCTTAGTGCAAATGCCCATTCTGTGAACTACTTGATATGTAACTGATCCAGATCGTGACATCTGTTTACAATATATTCTTTGTCAAATTCTTTGCCAAAAGGTGCAGTTTCCATTTTTATCTCTCTTTGCATCTTTTTATCCTATTCATCCTTTCTGTGGGAGTGTCCTAAACACAAAGCCATAGACATGAAAATTTTGTTTTCTGATCTCTTATATAGAAAGGGCTAATTTCACCAAATAAATTATTTGCAGTGCTTAATAAGACCAGTGCAAATAATTCCATAAGCCATAGGGAGAGAAGTTTCTCTTTTTTCCTGCTGCTTCTGCTCTTCAGGAAGATATTGAAAATCTTAGACATTATGAAGATTGTCGAAAATGACATTAGTCTAGTCACAACTGTAGCAAAATCCTCCTGTGTTATACAAATTAATTTGCTGTGAAAACTTGTATAAAGAGATTCTGAACAAATAAAGGACTGCTGAAATCTTACTCTTCATTGTACAAATAAAGTTTTTAATTAAGATTTAGGAAGGGAAGTTTCTATTTCTGCTGTTGAAGCAGAAGCCCTTCTCCACAGAGCACTGATATCCCTTTTGTTTAAAGAATCAGGAGTTAGAGAATTATTTTATTGTCAATTACAGGATGTAAGAATTAACAGCATAATAATTCCAAAGGGAAATAATTTTGAGGTAATGACACAATATTCATGTAAGGCAAGACTCTGGCTGTGTGGAGATGTAAGGTACAGGGGAAGAGAAGGAAGGGGAAAGTGGAAGAAAAAGGGAGGCCAAAAATTAGGATGCTATCTCTACATCTAAATGCATACGGCAACTCGGAAGGAACAACAGACAGACAGGGATAAAAATGCCTTACCCCTGCAGTGGGCAGCTGAACAGTGGCTGAAATAAGAAGCAACTGTTTTGTCCTCCTGCCAGTCAGAGACCTGCAGAATCGCTCTTCATGCTACTTGTTCCCCAAACTGCGGGTGTGGATCCACCCTCGGTTGCATGGGCATTGTACTTCAAATTGGCACATAGTGAAGAGAACGGCTGCAACTGCAGTAGAGAAAATACAGTTATTCACAGCCAAGTGTGATTTTTTTTTTTTGTCACATTACTTGGCTTGAGGCTGCACAAGCCAAGCTTATTCTGGAAATCTTGAACCTCTATAATTCCTGGGGAAATAATGACACATCGACATCCAATAGGACACTATGATGGTCATTTTATTTTGCTTTGAAATTCAAATTTTAACACTGGTTACTGTCCTAATATTAAATACTGTTCAACTGTCACTCAAGAGCAGGATGAACAATGCGGATGTTTAAGTCTTATACGTCATAAAGGCAAAGTGGTGTACACAGCACACAGTGTTGCTTGGTCATGCGGCCAGCTATTTATCAACAGAGGTGAAGAGATGCATCAGTATATTCTTTTATACACAGACTTCAAAAATGCAACAGAGGAGACCTGCTTGTGTTACTGAAGTGAATTCATGAGTCCGTGTGGGCTTCTAATCCCTGGAGCTGGTCAGTGCTATGGTCCTTCTGGAATGAAACAGGTCTACTAGAGAGAATGGCAATCATAACACCGTGAGTTGAGGTGCAGAAGTCACTGCTGAGGTACTGGGAACAACAAAAGAATGCAGAATATGAAAACCAAAGCCTAGATCTGTAAAAATAAATGACTGTGTGACTGGCAGTAAAGAAAGTTAGGGTACTTCTTTAGAGGAACAGTAAAGCCCATCTGCAGACGTTTTATAGTGCACTTCAGAGTCCTGGGGAACTGGGCAGGAGAATAGCAGCCAGGTGAATAGAAACTGGGACAGAAACTGATAGTGATCAATTATTAGCCAGTAACAGAGAAAAGCAGAAAATAAACACTTGTAGTGCTGCTGCTTTTCAAACAGTGCACTATAAATTCTACCGTTTTCTCCAGGTATTAGTCTTTCTGTTTTCACAAGGAAAAGAAATCAAGAAAAACATGGAAAGGATCATTTGTAAGTTATGGCCATGTAGGGAACTGAAAGCTCCCTTGTGGACATATCAGTTGACTTAAAATAACTTGAGATTAGGTGTCCAAATTCCTTAAGATGTTTGAATGTTTTAGTCACTTCATTAATCACTGAAGCTAGGAGGGGGACAGGGTATGCTTGCTTCCATGCAAAAAACTGTAAGAGGGTTTTCTGTGATTGACACAGATGTTAGATATTAGATACTGAGAAAGGTTTCTTTGGGCTCATTGTTTATTTGATCAAAATTGCAGCTTTAGAGGAAAGAAAGTCCCAGATTTTGTTTCAACATTTGTGAAATAAATTACCTTGATTTTTGAAGTGACAATTCATTTCAATATTGCCTGAATTTAATGCATAAAAAAGAACTTAAGTCATTTTGCACATACAGGTGTTCTAATAAGATATGGCATTTTTATGGATTGTTGGTCTCACGAGGTTTTCAAGGTCTGAAAGACAGGTAAAGCACAATGTACTGTGTGGATCTTCTAGCTGTTAGCTTGCCTCCACTCCCAGGCACATTGTGGGACAAATATCCCCCATACTTTAACCGAAGATTTGCCTTTGACTCTGGCAGAATGAAACATACTTACTTGCAAAAGAAACAAGATTTCCCAGTAGAAACTAGCTAATTTTAAGTTGTGAATAAAGTACCAAATTATGGGTGGAATCCCAGGGATGTTTTGCTATGTAATTCCATTTCCACTAAAATTGCCAACCAGCAGCAATGACTAAGAAGTCATGGTTTATTTTACGTAGGGAAGACTTGGCTAGAGAAGATACCTTATTTCTTAGAACTGTGTTTAGATTAGCTCTTCTGTGATCATGATGAACTGCATGAGTTTTATTGAATACTTTAGCATGTAAGGAATTGTTACAGCAGTCAGGAGATGCTGAATGAAAATCAAGCAAAAGAGGTAGGTTGAGCACAGCTGTAAATGGGAGTGGATGTATTTAAGGTAACTTTTATTGCAATGTTTTCCTCCTTATTTTAGTGTTTTATCTTTTTTTTTTTTTTTTTAAGTTGTTTTATCAAACAAGTTTCACTACTTGGAATGACGGTTAAAAACCTACAAATGTTGCATCATCATGTATCCTGAGACTGTGTGCTATAGATAAGTCCCATAGTCAGTTATATCTTCTGCAAAATGACAAAATACATGTGATATTAGATTGTATACTTATCTGTGCATTGCAAAATCAATCACATTTCCAAAAATGCTAAAAATCCAAACTGAGGTTTGTCACAAATTACCTAATTTGAGACAATGGATTCATTGAGTTTTAGGATGCGTTCACAGTTTTTCTCCTGCCTCTTTTTTAACATTTCAAGTTACTAAAGAGCCATGCTGGAAAGGTCTAATACTGGTGTTTTACAGTCATCTGTTACCCATTCATTAGCAGGGCTTCTATGAACCACTCCTTGCCCTCCCCAACACCAAGGTTGAGAAACAACCCACACATAAAACAATTTCAGTCAACAGAACAATCAACCCCATTGTTCTCTGTGGGGATTTACTCCAAAGAGTACATCAACTGGAATTATTTAGAAAACTAAATTACTGCAAGATGGAGTCAGAAGCCTACTGGCAACGCTGAAAAATCATCTTGTTTGTGCTCTGCTTGCCTTTAAAAATACATTTTCATTAAAAACATTACTGGGAAAATAATGATAGAAATTGCATACAGCAAGTTCAGTGTAAGAATGAGACCTTATTACTTGACTTTTGTGGTCTGCTGTAACCCTATGATGTTTTACATGGGATTTTTTCATGAATGCAAATCTTTTCTTTTGGACACAATGATGTGTAACGTGGCACCCGAAACATTTTCCCCATATTTGCTTGTATCAAAATTTTATAGCTATTTTAGTGAGAATCAACCTGACTGAAGATGATGATCAGGTCTTTAAGTAACAGGTGCCTAAGGCAAGTGATCTGGCATTTCTCAGTGAGTCCAACATGGTAAAGAGAAGACATTCTTGATGCTGCTAATGACATTTTGAAAAATTTAATCCATGCTCTGCATGTTAGCAGGTGATGTTAGAACCTGGCTTCACACAAGATCATCATGAAGATGAAGACACAGTGTGTGCTCTTGGCCATTACTTTGGAGAAAATGCCCAAAACCTACATTTCAGAGAGTTAGAATGAACTGTTGTTATCCACGAGAAATAAAAAGGGCAAAATTCTCATTATCTTTCCCCCAGAAACTAGTTTCAGTTATGACACTGATTTACGCATAGTTACCAGCTGCAATTAGAGAACCAAGATAGGTCAGTACTTATCACATAACAATATCTGAGACAGGTTTTTCTTTTCCTAGCCTGATTTTAGTAAGCCTGAAACATAACAGTTATCACAAGATGAGGTTGTCAAAGTCATTTAGATTACAGTTTTCAAAGTTGAGAGACCAAAAATTAAGCACTGAATGCCTATTTAGGTACCAAATTAGCCACAGGTTGCTTTTAAGACTGTATCAGTGAAAGATACGAGCATTAGCTTAGTTAAAGCTAATGATTTAGCTGTCCCAAATTGAATGGTTAGGTAGCCAAACAACTAATGTATGGTACAGATGTTTGGAAAATTCAATACTAGGGAATTAGTACTTGCAGTAAGAACTGTCTTTTAAAGAGGTGATGATGTGAATGAAAACTCTAGGCTGATATTCATATCAGTTATCCACTCTCGATCTGAAAGCAAAGTATTGCCTGGAGTATTTTTGAGTAGCATAAGTGACTTAAACATGGCAGGTAAAGCAATTAAAACACAGGGATTGAGCAAGGGAAAAAACGTTCTTTGCTTCTGAGCACATAGCAAGGGCAACTTGGCATTATTGGATTTTCTCCTTTAAAAAGCTAGTTTTCTTTTTATTCAGAAGTTATTTAATTTACACTGTGTCTATGGCACACATGAAGTAATTAATTTCATCTGTAATTTCATTGTGAATTTCATTGTATGAAATTATTTCACGTGACAACAATCTATTCTGGAATGTCATAAGTATATCCCAGAAGGGAATGTTTGTTCTCTGGGCTGGTAATATTTAGAGACCCTCATGTGCATGAAAACTACCATGCAGAAGAAAATTGAAAGTGCACACGTATGTTCAACATGATGACTGGAGCTGATAAATCTACAAGGATAACTCTCTTCCAAGACTTTTTTTCTCAACTTTGGTAGAAAAGCTTCATAACTGAAGAAAATGAATAGCTGCGCATCCAGTTTCAGTACTGCTAATCTCATAAGATTTTATGATTACAACTATACTTAAAAAAATATTAAAAAATATTTTTGATTAATTTCTAATGGTAGAGAGCATAAAGATTTTACCTGTTTGATTAGCATCTTCTCTCAGCAAATTAAGATTGTCACTCTGATATTCCTCTTTTTTTCTCTCCACCCAATGAAGTTTGAACAAAAAGTTATTATGTGTTTAAAGTAGACTCCACATTCACAGACTTTCATAAAAGTTCTTGATCAAACATGATCAAATGAAAGGTTAGCTTTCTAATACTCAAAATTTCAAACTCATGGTTCTATAACATTTGGCAATGGAAGACCTTAATATACCATAGTCAATGGACTACCTGGATTTGTGCAAAGCATTCGACACTGTCCCACACGAACTCCTTGTCTCTAAATTGGAGAGACATCAATTTGATGGATGGACCACTCAGTGGATAAAGAACTGGCTGGATGGCCGCACACAAACAGTTGTGGTCAATGGCTTAATGTCCACTTGGAGATCAGTAACGAGTGGTGTCCCTCAGGGATCAGTGTTGGGACCTGTCTTGTTCAACATCTTTGTCGGTGACATGGACGGTGGGATTGATGCGCCCTCAGCAAGTTTGCCGATGACACCAAGCTGTGTGGCTTAGTTGATACTCTGAAGGGAAGGGATGCCATCCAGAGGGACCTGGACACGCTTGTGAGGTGGGCGGATGCCAACCTCATGAAGTTTAACCAAGACAAGTGCAAAGTCCAACACCTGAGTCAAGGCAACCCCAGGCACAGCTACAGATTGGGTGGGAAAGAGATTCAGAGCAGCCCTGCAGAGAAGGACTTGGGGGTGTTGGTTGGTGAGAAGCTCAACATGAGCCAGCTTCAGTGTGCGCTTATAGCCCACAAAGCCAACCGTATTCTGGGCTGCATCAAAAGAAGCATGACCAGCAGGTCAAAGGAGGTGATCCTGCCCCTCTACTCTGCTCTCATGAGACCTCACTTGGAGTATTGTGTCCAGTTCTGGTGTCCTCAACATAAAAAGGACATGGAGCTGTTGGAGCAAGTCCAGAGGAGGGCCACGAGGATGGTAAGGGGGCTGGAGCACCTCCCGTATGAAGACAGGCTGAGAAAGTTGGGGCTGTTCAGCCTGGAGAAGAGAAGGCTGCGTGGAGACCTCAGAGCAGCCTTCCAATATCTGAAGGGGGCCTACAAGGATGCTGGGGAGGGACTCTTCATTAGGGACTCTAGTGGTAGGACAAGGGGCAATGGCTTTAAACCGAGGAACTTTAGGTTAGCTATAAGGAAGAAGTTCTTTACTGTGAGGGTGGTGAGGCACTGGAATAGGTTGTCCAAGGAAGTTGTGAATGCTCCATCCCTGGAGGTGTTCAAGGCCAGGTTGGACAGAGCCTTGGGCAACATAGTTTAGTGTGTGGTGTCCCTGCTCATGGCAGGGGGGTTGGAGCTAGAGGGTCTTAAGGGCCTTTCCAACCCTAACTATTCTATGATTCTATGACAAAAATCCATCAGGTACCATAATGCCTAATTCTATATCAAATAGGAATAGCATTTTAAGTCATAGATTAATATAAAATACGATACAGTACGATATATGATATGATAGAATATAGTATATAAAATTATATACATACATATAAAATACATAATACTGATGAAACTACAGTAAGTCTGAGTTAAAAATTATGATCAGAGAAGACCACACAAAAGATTCGTATGAGTACAAATGTGCCATTAGCTACCTATTGAATAAAAAAAACCAAACCCAAAACCAACAAAACCAAAGACACAAAAGCCACAGTGCACAGATCCAGAGAAATGAGGCTGATAAAAATGAGGCTGATTTTTGTTATTTGGAATCAATTAGCTGATAGGAAAGAGCAACAATGCAGAAAGGTGATTTTCTGTTCCTTGAATGATCATTCCTTGGGATAGCAAGTATCAGAAAAGAGAAGGACTTTCTCATCTCTGAGATTAGTTCAGAAAATATGATGCACCCATATGCAACCGATACAAGCTGCAGTACAGTTAAACTGGCATCCAGAGTAGATCCAATATAGAATTACTAATATGGGACAAGCTGTGCAAAGGAGAGTTTAGAAAAGAAAAACAGGACAACAGAAGAATTTATATAAACACATATGCAAGTAAATGTATATATTTAAAACTATATTTCTGAATATACACACATATGTATGCATCTGTAATCTATGTTACACATGCATATATTTGTATGTAAGAATAGAATTGGTATAAAAGAATTAGATTTTAGCGCAATGTGGAATAAGATATCTTTCATTTACAAAAAATAAGACAAACTGGAAAGCAGGAAGGCCCATGAGGAGCAAGAGGAGAAAATAGAGTACATTTTTAACTCTTGAAAAGGAAGACATCATTAGGAAAATTTGTGAATTCTTTGCTTTACCAGGGAGCAGAGGAAATATTTCATGCAAACACTGACTTAATAAGTTAGTACATTATTCTTTTGTCTCCATTTGATCTGCAGACAGTGGTGACAGTTTCAAAGGTAAAGCATTCCAAATGAACAGATCTATTCTAACACTATAAACTGTCAGCATAAGCTCCACTTAGATCAGAAAGGTTTTGAAGACCATTAGTTTCTGGTCTTCTAATGGGTTTGAGAGGGAATTCGAGAGAATACTGCTATGTCCATGTTAGCGGAGAGGAAAAAGGTCAGCTAAGGGACTGAAAGGAGTCATTTGACTAACCCAGAAGGCCAAAGAATACAGAAGGAATAGGTCAGAAAATAAAACTGTTTTAAAATATACTGGTCCTGAAGTGTCTCATCCCAAGATATTTAAAGAATTCACCACTTTTGGGGTTGTTACACTTACTTTTGAGAATTTACAAGGGCAGATGTGTTATGAAAAACAGGAAAAAGAAAAGACATGGTATATATCTTTAAAAATAGGGGGAAAAACCCCAGAGACTGTTCAACTTTAAAAAAACCTACTGGAGTAAGAAATAAACTGTTTATCTGCAAAAAAACAAGATGAGTACCAGTCAACATGGATTACTTAAGTACAAATCATGTCAAGCCCATGTAATTTTATTTTATGACAAAGATGCACTATGAACAGAGGAGAAGAAAATGTCATACATATCTTGGCTTTAGACTTACTAAAATATTGACTCTGATACTGTATCTCATTATATTCTTACAAGGGAAAAATTCTGGCGCTGAAACAGTTCTTTACTAAATGTACTTTAGGCTAGGATACTGTAAATCCAATAAGAAAATCATTGATAAGTAGTGTTTATTAATGGACTACTCCTAAAATGAAAGGAAACACTGAGTCTGATTCTGCATATTACTGTCGGGGATCTGGCACTATTCGTGTTTTCATTAATGACCTGAATACAGGAAGGGAGTGGTAATTGAATCTGTAGGTGGTGCTGAGATGGAAGGCACTGCATTATACTGATGGATGGGATTTCAGTTCAAAAGGATCTTGACAGATTGAAAGCATGGTCTGAAGAAAACCAAAATGCAGTTCAAGAGGCACAAGCAAAACAGCACAGACAGACAGGTCTAATCAGCCACACAAATTCAGGATCTAGAAAAACTGGCTGAGCAACAGGCCAGTAGACAGGGATTTAAAGGTATTAGTAGATCACAAGTGGAACACAAGTCAATAATGTCATGCTGTTGAGAAAAAGATAAGCGCTATCCTGGGAAGATTAAAAGGAGCAAAGTGAATAAACATACGGTATATCTTTCTGCTCTGCTCAGCATTTGTAATTGTTCAGGAGTAGTGCGTGAGGCATTTCAACAGAGGTGTGGGAGACTCTGCAGGAGAGAAAAGAGAACTGTCAGACATCAGAAAAACAGCTCCTGTGCAGACAGGCTGAGCAATCTGCTCTTTAATGTTCTGTTTATTGCACAGAAAAGAAGAACAGGGAGAGTGTTTTGACTCATACTGGCCTTAAAAGGCTTCTGCAACAGAAACAGAATTGTCTTTTCCCCATGGACGCAGAAAACAGGAAGAAATAGGCCTTATTTACCAAGAATTTTTGGTCAGATATCAAAACCCAGAATGTTGAAATAAGTTGCCAAGACATGTGTGGGATCTTCATCACTGGTCTCTATAACAGCTATTAGGGACTTTATTAACTGTTTCAGCGAGTGTCTGTTGGAAATGGTGTACTTAACCTTATTGTGTGGAGGGCCAAAGGACTAGAAAGATCCCTCAGAAATCAAAAGTGTCTAAAGTTTTAGTCACACCATGTACACATTGCATGGTGTGACCTCTTTGAAAAACATAATCCAAAGTATTTGGTGTGAGAGTGGAAGAAACAGTATGATGATGGAATGGTGGGATAGGAAAGCTTACTTTACTGACTAATGTTCCCTCACACTGGTAAATACTTCTTTTAACCTTCAAGTTAGGAAAGGAAAAGAGAATTTATTACAAACCATCCGTGCACTTACCATTGTTTGCACTGAATCTTTTGCTGCTATTTCAGTTGTTTTTTTGCTGAAGGTAAAACCGATAATAATGATCTACTTACATGGCCTGTTCTCTGTATATCTGTCATATTAAAGTCCATGCTGTTTGTTTATCACGCAATGATCTATAACTCTCTATTAATTTAATTATACTAAAAGATCTTAAAAGCCTTGGGCTAAGTAACATGTCAATTACAAATGAGTTTAACGTGGAATAAATATAAACTTAATACTTGTAATTTATTGCTTTAAATATAAACAAAGCCCTTACTATGACACAATCTATTATTAATTGCTCCAGTGCCCCAAGTCCAATTAAGCAAATCCATTTACATTTTCTTCAGAGGAAGTCGATGTTCATTTCTCATAGGAAGTGCAAGGAGCCTACCTTTCCACTTCTTTTAAACCTCCTAATGCAACAAAGCACTTCTGTGTTTAATGAAGTGTATCATGTCGGGGGTGAGGGGACTGCTGGTGGCGTGTGAGGTAAGGCCACGTGGGAGGGCTTGTATTTCCTTGAACAAAGTAACTTTCAATCAAATATCTGGTCATATACAGTTAGTTCTTTAGGTATAAGTAATGAATGCATGTGTTCTAGTTGAAGAGTCTGTATTATCTTTCTCCAGTACCCTTTCAGTAACAAGGAGAAGCTGTTTGAATTTATACATATATATATGTGTATATGTGCATGTGTGTATCTGCATTATATATGTTAAAGTGAAAAATATCTTAAACTTTTTTATATTAGTTATACCTGCATGTATTAAAGTAGCAAAACTGATTTATTTTTTTTTTTTAATGTGTGTGAAAATGTGTACATATAAAAATGTCAGCCGCTGTGCTGAGACCTGGTACTTCATGCCTGGGGTAAAATTTTATTGCCTGGTTGTAAAAGACAAGGTTTATAGTGGAAACCCTGACACAACATTAACTATGGTTATGCTATCAAAGGAGTGCAGCATTTAAGAATTTAGGACCTATTTCATTTGTGTGTGTATAGGCAGTCATGTGTCTGTCTGTGTCTAATACTTCAGCTTACACATGCATTTTATGTTTATTTTTGAACACTTTAAGAAACGACGTCACAAACTGTCTCTGACAATAGCATCTTCATATGTGCATCCTTCCTGTTTGTTGCCTATAAAAACTTTTAAAAAACTGGAAAAAAAAAATCACCAGTAGCTCATGTATAGCTTAAAAGTAGATAAGTGATGCTTTCTTTTCCTGATTTTTCAAGTTAGGGAACCGAGTAATGCATAGTGAGTTGCAAGAAGTCACACACAAATCAGTTACAGAGTGGGACCAGGGTAGAAATCTTCTGAGTTCCAATCCTATACTTCAGATTCATGGCCTCTTTAATGACATTCATGAAAAACTGAAATGAAATTAGCAGAATGGAGATTATAAACATTCAGTGGGCAGAACTGAGATTTTTTGTGAATGAGCTCAGTCATCCATCTCTGCGGTGTCTGTCTGTCTAGTTGCATCAAATGGAATGGGCTAGACAATCGTCCTTGGACCTATCACTCCTCATGTTATGAGAAAGATACATTTTGTAAACCTGCACAGGGTTTACAGAATTTCTGATGGGACTTGCAGCTAGATCGCTAACTCCTCTGAACATAAAAGGTTGCGTGGGAGGGGTAGAGACCATCACTTGGGTTGCTTGTGGCAAGAAAACAATAGAATATAGAAAAAAAATATTGGCTACGCACTATTTCAAAGGATCGCAATGAAATTAGGTACCCTAACACTGTTGAGTCTTGATGCAAAGCAATCTTAACATCCTAGCAAAAAACTACTGTGTTTTCTTGTGTGTGACAATGATACCAAGAAGAAAGCAAAACAATTCTTGTCACATTGCCAAAAAATCTTGTTTGGAATCCTATGATTGTGAAAGCTAATAGCATACCACAAATGAAAATATAAAACATCACTACTTTTTCCATCTTATAGTATGTGGCACGGCAACATGCCAATCCACTACAGGCAATATTTTTAATTACTAGCTGTACAAGGGTAGCTGTCTTTAAGCTATTAAACTCTGTTAACATGCGCTTTTAACTGTTGATAACACAGAAATTAAGGGAAATGTAATAATTCAAGGCTTTGTCCCTGGGGATGGCCTTTTAGTGAACAAAGGGAAAGAAGCGAATCAGCCCCAGTTATGTTAGATATGCTATTTAGGCACCTGTACTTGAAACATTGTCCTCATGTTATTTCAAATATGGTTTTGGAATCATAGACTTATAGAATAATTTAAGTTAAGAGGAACCACTTGAACTCATATAGTCCAACCTCCTGCTCAGAGCAGGTGTAATTGATAAAGGTTGCTCAGGGTCTTATCCTGTCAATTCTTCAACACCTGCAAGGATGGAGATTCTACAACCTCTCTGGGCAGAATCCTCCAGTATTTGACAACATGCACAATAAAATAATTTTCTGTATACGTCTAATCAGATTTTTTTAGCTTGTATCTGTGGTTCTGGGCTGTCATGGTGCACGTCTGAGAAGCTTCTGGCTCTTTTATTGGCATCCTTTGATCAATGCAGTTGTGAACCGCAATAGGGTCTCCCTGTAACTTTCTTTTCTCCAGACTGAATAAACTCAGTTCTCTCAGGCTCTTCTCAAACATGCTTCAGCTCTGAATTGTTTTGGGATCTCCATTAAACTGGCTCAAGTAAAGTCATTATTTTTCTCATACTGGGAAGACCAGAACTGGACAAGCATGCCAGATGCAGTCTCCAAAAGCATCAAATAGTGTGTAAGGATAAACTCACTAGATCTGCTGGCTGCAGTCTTTGTAATATAGCCCGGAATGCAGCTGATCTTTGCTTCTTCCTTGCTGCTACACAGCTGACTCATGTTCAACTTGCTGTCCACCATGACCTGCAGATTGTTTTCTGCAAAGCTGTTTACCGGAGAGTTGGTCCCCAGCCTGTATTGATGTGGGCAATTACTCTGTACCAGGTGCAAGGCTTTGCATTCGCTCTTGTAAGACGCCATGGGGTTCATGTCAATTTTCTTCCAGTTCGCATTAACTTTATTCCAGTTCTTATTAACTTTGCTCGATTGCCATGAGCTTTAAAAGATGGTGGTGTTCTTGCAACGACACTGTTGTTCTCCTCTTGCATACATATCGTCTGATTCTATGGACCTCTGTGCATATGTTGTGATTGAATGATTAGATGTTGTCTAGTAATTTCCATTTGTATACCTACATTTTTTAACTGCTTCAGAAATGTCCTCTTTCTTCCATGTTAGTAGTAACATAAACATAGATTATATTTAGACTTGTTAATGGCTCTTCAAACAGCAAAGTACTGTGAAGGCCTTTAGTCTACAAGAGAATACAATTCTCAGACTGTAATTAGAGGAGTGTTTCTTTCCATGGAAGGCTTGCTAAGCCGTCCTCAGTCCTCACCACTCCTTCTTGGCTCGAGACAAGTCCCTCCATTGTGCTGGTACAACTATTTGTGTGGCTGTTTGGTGAAATGGATTGCAGGGGTTAAAACTAGCCTTGTTTTTACTGTAGGTTTTTAAAATCCAGTTCTCTTATCATTCTAGTTCCCCACAGAACAGTCCCACTGCCAGAACTAAGGGAAGGAATAAACATCGAGTTGCAGTATTGAGGAGAAAACAACAAAGCTGATGGTGAAATATTTGTCGTGCTGCATCCTCAGAACAAGAAATAAGAATGAGAGTGATACAGGGTAGGAGAAGAAAGAAAACTAACAAAAAGTAATCACACCATCCTATTTCTTACCTTTATTGTAGCATCCTACCATTCTAGCATACCTAAAAATCTCTCAGCATAATGATGACATTTCAAGTAGCAGGATCAATTGTTTTTGTTATGGTGCTTGTATATATGCAATGGATATGCCCGGTAAAACCTGATTCCACTTATATTGTTTGGTAATTACAATTTATGAAATTCCTAAGATAGATAGAAAAGTACACTTTTTATTACTCTGTTCTAGCTATCATATCTTAATGACATAGCAGGCACACAGAAATGTGTTAAGTGTAGTCTGTTCTGGTAAATGTGAGGTGCTCTTGAGCTGAGCTAGTCTGCACCAGTGAAATGGACTTTAAGAGGAGCAGAGGTAAGACAGAGAGCAGATTGAGCAATAAAATATTCACAGAATATATGCCACAACCACAAATAATTGAATTAAGCAATAACAAGCAGACACAGGGCATTTCCTGGGGATTAATGACTAGCTGGGAGAGTTGATGGTCCACGGCGGTCATCAATTCCCTGGGAAATGTCCTGTACCAAGGTCATCATTGCTATTATATCCCCCTTTTCTTTTCTCCAGCAAAGAAAGAGAATCCCACATTTTACCTGTTTTCACACAGTGTCATCACTCTTTTAGATGACTGTGGAACAGATGGGTTTGAATGGCAGAGCTGCTGAAGGATTTCTGTGTCACTGATATCCAGTGCCACAACCAATCAAAAACACCTTTTCACCTTTGAATTTTTAATCGGGCTTACACAATATTTCAGTTTTTGACTTATTTAACTCTTGTGAACCTCCAAATAACAATTTTATTTTGTTGTGCGCCGGCAACACTGACAAATCTGTGTCTGCATTATAGCTAGGTGAGCTGGAGGAAGCTGGACATATTTTATTCCTTTAGAAGTTTTCCTGTGGCATAAAGAACCTGCTGAGAGAACTGGCAGAGAATTTATGCATTCAGCCTGCTCTTTGGCAATAATGTGTGGATTTATAACATAAAGTACTTGCTTAGAACAGGTCAATAATGGAGATAATTAAATCTGTCTTTGCTATTCAATAACAATTATGAATTAAAATTTGTTATGACAGGTTTTTCAATACAAGGCCTATCATGGCTGAATTCCTCTAAGTCATAATTTTATCCAGACATGTTTAAGATATTTTTCTGTGGCGAGTATGTAAATCTTTAAAATCTATTTTTCAAACAGTAAAATAAAAAACAAAGCACTAAACCCAAAGGTCCAGAAGATAAAGGAGCTTATGATTATCTGCATGCTCTTGGGTCAAATTTATTTTACAGTTATGCCAGTATTCCTTAACTCACTTATCTTCAGGATTTGTGAATCTTAATCTACCATTTTTCCCCCCTTAAACAAACATTAACATTTCACATTCAATTAACCTAATCTTGAAACAGAACACTGTAGACTGTACATATTTTTAAATTACTGGTTATGATCCTTTATTCATGTTCCATTTATGCACACTCTCTGTTACTGTTGGCATTTGCATAGTTGGTGCTGTGTAGCAAGTTGTTCTTTCTTTCAGCATGATGTAGTTAAACCGCTTATTTTCACATGCCTGGAATTTTTTGGCTCCGTATACCCATATTAATTTAACTGGCCAATTAGTTGTTATTAAAATATTTTAAAAGAACATACAACAACATATGCACAACAAATTATTTCTTTCCACAATTTTATTAACATTTTTGTAGGTAGTTTCCAGTTTCTCACCTCCTTTTCCCACCAAGAGAGACTCTCCAAATTTAGGAATACAGACTGTATGTTCAATTCAGGGCCCCGCTAAGTTTCCTTAAATTCATTTAAGCTACATTGAGACCATGGAAAAAACAGGCTGAACTAACGAAATCTTAGATCCCTTTCTTGTCTCACTTTACTGTTAGCAATTGATGCCATCTTTCCAACATCATAGATTCATATAATCTGACAACAGGATAGTGCTGCAGGAGTTTTCAGGAAGGGCTGAGAGATGATTATCAGATTTAATTGTCCAGCTTGGTGCAAGTCAACAATCAACATATTAAAAGGGATGTAATGCCATGTATTTAATCTCATTTTAATTTGGTCAGCTTTAACCGTTTGTTGTTCACAAAGATGATTCTGGAAGATCAAAACAGCACTGGTTTTTAATACTGAGGTTTTAACTGTCAGTTCATCACTGGCAAGGGAAAGGTACCTATATTTGCCTTTTACACTTTTGGGGGCAAAAATAGCAGCTTTGTTTTCTGTTTGTAGATCATTTGGTTCTTGATTTGTGATTTGAACTTCCAAATAAAATATTGACAGAGAACTAATTTAAAATGAAAAGTGCTGAATAATAGGTCCTTCACAATTTTCTCTGACCAATTCAGTTCTGCAGCACCACAAACAAAAGGAGTCCCTTAAATACACAGCCCTATTGCTACCAGATGTGTCATTGTTTCCTATTATAATTTCACCTTTTCTCAGAGTTAATCTAAGATGGGTGTAGTAGTGGTCAGAGAGCAAAGAAGGTTGGAATGCTGCAAATTCTTACGTTTCTGTGTGTGTCTGTGTGTGATAGTACACAAAACTTATTTACTTTGCTAGATCTTTGTCTAATGGTAATATCATATTTAAGATATTAAATTTACAACAAACCCTTACT
This sequence comes from Nestor notabilis, assembly GCF_000696875.1. Taxonomy (NCBI): domain Eukaryota; kingdom Metazoa; phylum Chordata; class Aves; order Psittaciformes; family Psittacidae; genus Nestor; species Nestor notabilis. The sequence continues at coordinate 34,741 of NW_009944963.1, read as the reverse complement.
TTTAAAGATGCATGAAAAGAGCTTCAGACACCAGTAACAAAATGTCAGAATGGTGTTCAACTCTTTCTCCCCATAAACCTGCTCCATTCTTCTGTGCAAGTAGGAAAAAAAAAAAAAGCGACAAAAAACCTCTGAAAAGACATATTTAAATAAGGAAAGTGGTATCGGAAGTAAATCTCTATTGAGGGAGAAAGAGCTAAAGTACTGTTAGCTGTGAATCTGGCCTAAAATTTGCACATACAATAAAAATATTAGAAAAATTTTTGTTTACTTCGTCGGTTTACACATTTGGATTTAGTGCCATAGAACAGGTATGGCCAACCGTTTAATCATCTGAAATCAAGAACATATAATGTCAGAGTGCTTAACTTAGTTTTTGGGGGTTTGATTGGATTTTTGTTTGTTTGTTTGTGTTTTTTGAGGTGTCTTTTTTTTGTTTTGTTTTTTTTTCTTTTCCTGAAAATCTTTGAAGTATTAAGCTCCACATTTTAATTCTGGAAACAAAAGCAGCATGTCTTGTCTTAGGATATCTTATTCTACCTTTGTGGGACAGTTGGCTGATTGCCAGCAATCTCAAGGCCAGGGTCCTGCATAAATTAAAATGATTCCCAATGCAAGAACAGTTACAGTAATTACCACTATTACTGTGCTTTACCTTTGAAAAGAATGGTGTGTCAATAGACTAAAAGACAAGCCGTGTTACTTCAGCATTCACCAGTGAATGAGATTCTCTTAAATATTGATTCCAAAAGTATAGTCCTCTGCTCCCTGGCTGCTAATACATATAGGTAAAGATCATATTTCTAGATGTCGTTTTGTGTCTCCGGGCTCTTCCACTGTAAATGAAAATGGAAGCTCAAAACTGTTCTATAGCATGGCCTAGAGGCAGCAAAAAGTATACAAATTCTTTCCTACCAAAGTTGTTGCTGTCCAGGGAATTTCTGTCATGAAAAATGGAGAGAAGGTGGTATACACAATTACAGGCAAGATGGAACAATGCTAGTGAGATATCTTTATACCAGGTGCATTGCAAACCAGCAAAGCGAAGTGTGGAAGAAGTGAATATCATGGACTAAGTGAGTGCTTTCTTTTCTGGTGGGAAATGAGATGCAATTGAATGGCTGCCTGAGGGCCAAGCACTCTTCACCCTAAACCAGCTTCTTACCAGTTCTAAGCACAGAGGAGAGCTGTAAGTGTCTGGAAACTCTTCCTGCACTGCTGCTACCATCTGTGTGGTCCAGCCTGTCAGTGCCCATGCAATAGATATTGGTGGCAGCCTCTCAGTGTATCGGGTGATGCCAAGTGGCCGCTGCTGCTCTCAGCTGCTAGCTGGGTCCCTGTGTGTGATCAGCATTAACTCCTTCAACAGGACACTTCTGTGTGTCCAGAAACACTGACACAAATGTAGACAATGTGGGCTGGCTGTTCCCACCGTTGGCTGCATAGGCTGTGCATGTATTTGGGACCCAATGTCAGCTGATTTGCCAGTAATATAAACTGAACAAGCCAGAAGAGTCCAAAAAGGCTTAACTTTACCTCTATGTTCAAAGCACTTTGATTTAAGTGATGGAGAGCAGACATTGCACACTGAGCATGCAGAGGTGTTTCTGAACAGGTGAATACATTTGTTTGTTTGTTAACCATGCAATTAATTCTGGGATTGATGCAAGGTATTTTTTTACTGTCCTTGTGTTAAAGCAATCTTTCAATCTGATAAAACATCACAGCTGTGTAAATATGAGGTATGATGCCATAAGCTTTACTTACAATTACAGTTGTTTTTCTTAAATTACATGAAGTATAATCCACAATAAGGCATTTCATTGTTGCCGGTTATTACAGATGTATCTCTGAAAAGTCTGATTGCTTAATTACATCTCTTATTATGACTATTCTGGCAAATTTCTGAAAAGAATCTTTAACAAAGTACCAGATGAATGTTTCCTCTGTATTCTTCAGTTAAGGTTTGATTGTTCAACCTTCAGATTTATTAAAGTCAATCAGTTCAGCTTCTATTTTCTATTCAGTGTAATTTTACTTCAGGCAGATTTCACTTATGTGGTATTTAATCCAAATAAGTAATATTATTCTAAACCCTCTTGCTTCCTATTACACAAGGTTGTTAAACAATTGTCTTCACAAACTTGTTGTTAATATGACAAGACTCAATGTTAACATGTTACCATTAGCATTTGTAATAAACTGCCTTTCTTACTCATAAATACTTGAGTTAAATATTAAACAGATTTTTTTTTCTGAAAATGACTCTTCAGTTAGTTGTTACTCCTTAAGCACAGAAAGCTTCCAATTAGGCAAATAGAAATTTCAACGGATGAGTAAATGAGGATTTGGGTCCGTGAAAAAACAGTACCAAGTTTATGGGCATTTAAATTCAGTCTTTGTATCGGAATCCTGATGAAAATGTCATAATCTACGTAAAGAAAATTGTACACAATTTAGAAAACAAGAATTAATATCCCTGTCTACTTTTCTCTTATTTTCTAATCAAATAATTCTTACCTTCCATGAATAAAAGTAGAAATTATATTTAAGAGTTTCAAAACTATTTATTTCCTTCATTTAATTTCATTGGGATTTTTAGCAGCTGGATTATTGCAGCAGAACTACACCTAATACCTGAATTTAATCAGACATCTGAATCTTTTCAAAACCAAGGCTAGAGTAAAAATATATTTTATCATTTCTGGAGAAAAGACTGCTTTGACAAGTGCTTCTTCTGAATGAAGGCCTAAGAAAAATGACAAGCAGTCAACTCAAAACTTCTTATTTAACTAGTAATGTTCCTTCTTTCCCTTTTAGAACCTTAGTAAATTACCAGTATTTATGAAATACTCGGATAATACTAATTAAAATGCTTGTCATTATTGATTTGGTTCTATTCAGAACTGTATGTATGCAGAAGTCATAGTGTAATGAATTAGCTGTGTTGAAGTAGTTTATGTTTCTTTAAGCTGTGTCTTCGGAAGAATTCCCACTTTTGTTTTTCTGAAACCAGAGGCTGGAGATGGTTAAATTATGGAATCATAGAATGGTTAGGGTTGGAAAGGACCTTAAGATCATCTAGTTCCAACCCCCCTGCCATGGACAGGGATGCCTCACACTATTCAGCTGGACAAGATCCTGATCAACATGATGTAACCTTGAAGATAGTCCTGCTTGGAGCAGGAGGCTGAACTAGCTGAGGTCTCTCCCAGCACAAATTATTCCATAATTCTAAGATGAAATTTACTGTGGGTTGAACATCAGAAGGACTACAGACACCAGGGCCTAAATAAGCTACAGCAGAAGGAGAGAAAATGTGGCTTCTTGTTATTGACCAATAGCCTCAATGTGAACAACACACACAAAGCTGCTTAGGAATGACATAAAACAGAAACCAGCCAAAACAAAGATGAAAATCGTAACTGTAGTAACTGCAAATCCACTGCTGGACTGGAGAATCGCCCTGCATGCACTTTCCTCCTCACCAAGGGACACTTGGTAATAAGAACAGCAGAATATGCTTTTTAATGCGTTTGGTTCTACATGTACTCAGCATCAGAAGTACCAAATAGGTGAAACTAAACAAACAAGCCATATTAACTGCTCCAAGTTAAACCCATGCAACTATGAAAGTGACAGCACATGTCACTCAGCAGAAGTTGATCTAAAAAGTTAAGACAAAATGCTTTTTAAAATACACATAACAAACATGTAATGCTGAAATTATTCACCTGAATCCTGAGCTGTTAGGAACATTGCCAATAGCAAGTGAGCTTCATAATACTGTGATGCATTTTCCTACGGCAAGACAAATAATTTCCCTGCAGCTGAAACAAAGTGTTGTCTCCTGTTGAAAATTAATTAGCACTGAAACAAACAGAAAAAAATTAAAAGCTTCTTGTTCCTAAAGGTTATTCTGTAAGAAAATAAATCACATGAAGGCTTGAAATGTGCTCTCTTGTATTTTATGATTAAGTGCTTATAATATAGACAGTCTTTAAGCCTCAGCTTTTGCTAGGAAGTTCACATCAAAGGTGAATTAAGTCTTTACTATAAATACATGATAAAATATAGAAACCAGAACTGCTTTAAGTGGGAGATCCTCTGGTTTCAGTAGAAAGACCTTTCTTTCTTTTTATTGACTCATTTTACAAGTGATGCCCCAAATTTATGCTAAGAACATTTTCATGAAGCTTTGCTCTTCTCTTGGCAGAAGGCCTTGAAATTTGTGTCAAATAAATTAGAACTAATGTCTTTGGCTAAAAAGAGGAGCCTTTTAAAGGGCAATAGTAATCAAGACAAGATAATCATTTATCTGTGATTTTGTGGGTATTAGTCTAATATCCTGTCTATTCACAGCATGTCAAAGATAAGAGCAGTCACCGGTTTACTGTTTTTCTGCCCTCTCCTTCCTCCCTTCCTCCATCCTTCAGGCCTCAGGAGATAAAAGATAAAAAACACATACAAGGCCAATTGCAATAATATTCCACTAAAAGGGATACATTGTTACTATTATAAATTAATGCTTTAAAACTTCAGACTAAAAGAAACTACTATTAGATAATTATCTGTCCCTCAGATAATTATGCACATGAGTAATTCTGCCTCTCTGAAGAGTTTATAGGATTTACGGGAAGTCCCTAGAGGTATCACCAGTCACATGTGAACCTGTTTACGGGACTGTGACTGTAGTTCCAAATGACAGTCGTGATAATGATTCCCAGAAAATTTTCACAGTGGAAAATAATCAAGATCGATACCTCATGGGGATTTTTGTCAGTTCTTTTGTTCCTATATGTAGCAATTTAAATATTAGATTTAAAATGATACTTGCTCTGGCTGCTACAGATATTATTGGAAAAACAAAAAAAGAATCTCGATTGTGTTGTTGAACTTCACGCTAGATGCTAGCCAGTAGTTACAGATTTAGTCCTGTTGATTTTGTCACCTTGCTACTTTTGAAGGCTCTCCTTCCTGCTGGGGAACCATACTTAAAGGTCAAATAAAGCACATAAGTGTGCATTCTGTAGTCTTTATAGCCACTTTCCTGTCATGTAGTGATACAAAGCAGCCTTGAGAGCTGACTCTAAAACCTTCCCCTGCTTGCAGAAACTTTAGGCTCAAGCTAGTTAGTGAAGGGAAAGTGGTTTGTAGCCTCACATTTTTTTACAGTCTGCTTTTTGGCATAAGCGTGAGTATTCTGCCTGAACTATGTTAGGAATTGAGGTTCAGTTCACCTCCTAATTAATTAAGGCAAAGTAATTTACTGAAAATTAAATTATTTTGTTATTGTGCACAGTGGCTAACCTTTCACGTCTGACGTATTCTATAGATCTTTTATTTTATTTGCGAATGTCTGTTTAAAGAAATGATTAGTTCTGTAATTTGTTCAGCAAGGCTTCTTTATAGCAAAGCCCTCTTGGGAACACTTATGCAAATAAAATCCATCTGGAGATTGGAAGTAATGCAGGTAAATTTATAAACAATATACTTAATTTTTAGGAGGATTTAAAGGGATATAAAAGCACACTTCATTAGAAAATCCAAGCTACCAACACATATCCTAGTCACTGTTTTTCAGGAATGCTGCTACATACAACACCAGCTGACCTTTGAGGTCCACCCCAAACTATTGAAATCTGTCCCATAACAAGTATGCAAATAATTTACATATTTACTATTTTTCACAATTTAGTGACTGACTTGTATTTTAAAGGCAAGATTCAAATAGAAAATACACCTGTGCAGTGAGGATCTAATATTAAAAAAGAAGTGATTGCATGATTCAAAGAGGAGGTAGGGATGCATTTTCTCTGACCCATCTTATGCTCCATAGCCTGCATCAGTTCTTTCACCCTCTCCTATGCTGTGGGGACCGTGTTTGCACAAGAGGCTGCTGTGCTGGGAGTAGAGAATGAGAAGAAAAACCTGCTCACGATTAGAATTTGCAGTGCTGTAGTTCATTAGATTATGTATTCTAGCAAACTGGAATCTATTATAGCTATTAGGAAACCATTTTATTTAGTTTCTTTTATTTCAAAATTAAAAATGGCCCATGACTGGATGTTATCAGGATCTGTATTACAGAAATTAATTAAAAGTTCATAGCTATTGTTTTCTGTAGCTATGGAAGAGAAAAATAGCATGAAAGGAATGCCTTAGTTGTCTCTACTTTAAAAGTATATGTGCCTTGGAAATTTCAAGTCAGTGTCACTATTGTGTAAAATTTTAAACCCAGAGTTCTTCCATGAGTAATTTAAAATGTGTGGAATCTATACAATCTAGTCCTACTTTATCACTCCACCACAAGGTAAGCCCCAAAAGAATACAGGGCACTTTTTTCCCCATGGAAAACAAAAAAAATAAAAGAAGGAAAGAGAAGGGAAAGAAAGAGAAATGAGTCAAAAACCTGCTGACATTTGCACGGGGTAAATCTGCCATTAAAGTACATTTTTGGGACACATTTTCATTTTCATATGATGCATTTCATCCATCATTAGCACTGGCGAGAATTTAAGGGAGACAATTTTGAAAGGTTTGATACATTTCTAAAGATAAGTGCATAAAAAGGAAAAAAAATGGTGGCTTTCTTTTGTTTTTGTGAAGACTAGTTGCGTTTCCTGGGTTTCATCTTAAGAATGAAAAACAGTAACTGAACAATTTGGACAGTTCTGACAGTGTTACCAAAACAATCTTTGTTCTTTCATTTGCTTAGAGTCACAGGAAAAGAAACATCTGGCATCAAGAGCCACCATTAGTAATATCAACATTTTATCAAAATATATATTTTTGGACCAGTGTTTCACCTTCAGTATCAAAAGTTATTTACTTTTGTCTTTGTGTTAAAAGTCGCTCCTTTTCCAATAAGATCAACCTCAATAGCTTCTTGATTTGTTTAATTTGAGAAAAAAACATACATTTCAGGTTACAAACTGTGTTTCTCAGTACAAAAGAGGTAAGGGATTGTGCTCTTTGGGCTTCTGAATAAAGCTGGGGTCTGTGCAGATTGTTGGAAAGGTAAAATGAGTACCAGGACTGCCAGCAATCAAAATAAGTCACAGAGGATAAAAGACATATCCAACCACTGTTGTCAGAGAAAAGCACACTATTCTTGCGGTTTCTTGCAGAAAAAATGCTGTAGAAGGAAAGACAATTGTAGTCACCTTGTGTCATCAGAAAGTGGGGCTGTAGTCATGGGATTCTGACTTAAAGAGCTCTTAAATTCAGTCAGAACTCTCAAATCTTGGGGTATATGAAAGATTCATGGTGTACAATGTAATTTTCTTCTGTAAAGAAGAAAAATTCTCATCAGGAGTGAATTCACTGGAAAGTCCGAGAGAAAGAACCTTCTAGGAATATATCTTAAAAATATTTCCAATTAAAGATATTATTGATCCCTAAAATGCGTGAACTGTAAGATGAACCATCTGAAAGAGGAAAATGTGAATATTAAGGTTATCTTTGAAGCCTTTGTATATTTGCTTCACAGCACATGTCTCATCTGAGACCATGGAATATCACACAGTGTTTCCCTCCTACCGAGGATGTGCCAGCTGGTAACGTCATGCTTTCTTGCTTTCTTTTTAATTGCAGTTCAGCAGCATGTTGGCCTGTATGTCACTGCCCATCCTTAATCTTTATATACATTATACCCTGCAACTTTGATTAAGCTTTTAAACATTCTTCCACATCAAACTACTACTACTCTTATTATTTTTTTTTAAATCATTGCTGCCTGTGATGTGAGTCAGAGACTGCAGTTGTTTCTGACAGTTCCTAGGAAGCTGAGCCATGTGTCATATTTGTTTTCTGTTTGTAATTCATTTCTCTTATTTATTCCTCTGGGTTTTGTATTATTATGTATTTTTGTGCACATGTATCCCTACACATGTATATATGTGTGCACATACATATAACATTTCTCTGTTGTGTATGTGAGTACATATGACCTCTATAATATGTACACTTTTTTCTTCTTAATCTTACCACAGACTTTTGAATAGAATGTTAGAGTCTATAGCAAAAAGAGAGGAAATAAGCAAAAAAAAAGAAATTATTTTTCTTTTTTTCCAGTGGTTTATACTGCCCACAACACACTTTGGAAGGTCCTAAATAGAAAGTTTTGCTGCATGTAAGGTAAACTACCAGTGTATCTGGTAGAGCCTGCTAGAGCATGTGGCAGTTGCATCTGAATTTCAGGCCTGCTTTGATTTCTGCTAAAGCCCAGTGCAGTCCTTCCTAAGTGGCCTGTTTTCTAAATTTCAGAAAAAGTCTGTACCACAGACCTGCAGCCTGATACTATAGGGTTCTATTTTTTCATTTTCTAACTTTAGTATTTTTCCCTTGTCATATTGCCCAAGAAAATGTATTATCACTTGAATGTTAGAAAGCATGATTTTCATTCTTCTTGTGCTTAAAAATGGCAGAAATATTAAAACTAGGTTTTGTTTTTGTTTTTTTAAGTGATGATTTCTGGCGTTAGAAGGATTGGAGACCAGAAATAAAAAAATGGCATGCAGCTTTTATGTCTTATCTCAGGCAAACACTGTCATTTGCGCTGTAACTCTACCATGAAAATGAGGCAAGAAATTCTCACGAGGGGGGAGGGGTTTTACCTACTTACCTGATGGTTGTTAGAACCAAAATAATCAATTTTTATATTAATTGTAAAAAGGAAGTTGTTTGGTTATTTACCTAAGAGGCTTTTGGCCTTCTCAGTAATTAGATGGGGAACTGTCTACCAGTAGATTTAGTGTCAGAAGTCACTCTCACATAAGCAGCTAATAAAATTTGTTTCTCCTAGGTGTCTCTTGAGAATATATTCCGGAGTAGAAAAGTGATGTAAAAATTGGTACTGGCTTACACCTTTTTTGGACATTCCATAGATAGTCCAAAAAAACAACTGCACCTGGGTGAATAAATTCTATTTCCTTTAGAAAAAATAGTTTCTTCTGTCCAGGTAAAAAGCATGTTGTCTCACCAGTGAAAGAAACTTGCACTGCCTATGCTGTATGTAGGCTGTCAATAAATAAAGAGGTTCAATTTCCAGGGCTGTCAATAAATATATTATGTATGAGGTTTTTCATTATGTTCAGATGCAACTTGAGATATTGTCTCTGCCTTCTTAGAACTAAAGCTATTTTTCTCAACCAGAATAAATTTCCTTACCACGTATTTGCAAATACATTGTTAATAAGCCAACAAATCGCATTTAAAGACAGCAAACAGGTTATTCTTCTTTTTTCTTGGTTCCTTCTGAGTACTTTGAATGAACTGAAAGGTGATCTTAAACTTATTTTTATGATGACTTCTTATAGTGAGAAACATTAACGTTTATAGATAAACACTCTCACTTTTAATGAAAATTATTAGCTATTAACATTTTGCTTGGAGGCATAAGCTATAGCCCAAACTCCGTTCAAATCCATTAAATATGCTTGAGACCCAGCTGTCAATAGGCACCATGAAGTAAATTTAATTTTCAGAGTCAATACAGAGCACAGCTGCATTAAGCATAGGATAATTCTGGCACATTATTAATTTGAATGGCCATGTAAGGCATTGTCTAGACAAGATATAAGCCCAAGTTTTCATAGGCAATCTGTACATAAAATGAAGTATGTCAAGGCTGTAAAGAATACTAATAACACAGATCTGGCCTATTAACCAATATTGATTGCTCTTACTGTGACACGGTCCAGTAACTTCAGAGGTGAAATAGTAAGTTGTTCAGCACTACTGCTTCTTTTTGAAAAGCAACACTAAGCATGGACTTTTTCAGATGAAACTTGAATGCATGCAATCTCAAATGTTTACTAGCATTATGTATGATTTCTATGAATCTATATCTGTGGAATAGCCATTTTAAAAATAGGTGATTCAACAGAAATACCAATTAGTCTTACTGGTAATATGAGGCATTTTTATTTAAAAAACTGTCAATATTTGATTTTTTCACAATAATTGTAGCTGTGTTAAGTATAAATAATGTCTGTTTCAGAAGGTTAAGAAAATTTATACTTGATGCTTGTACTATTTATGCATAGTTGTACAGAAGCTATGTAACATTTTCAAAAGAAATAAAAAAGGAAAATCAAGCTTTTGAAAAGCATACAAGTCTGTAGTAAAATTGTATAAAATTATTTCTGTGGTTCTGTATGAACTCTGTTAAATGACTGAGTATTTTGGTGCTTGCACACTGTTCTGTGTGCAGACAGGAAGTTTTTCTAAAACCTTAATGAAGTAAATCCACTTCACTTTCAGATGATATCATAACAATGTTTGCTCTTTATTTTGCGGATTCTTTCATGAACTGAGCCTGGAGACTTGGAATCATTACTGCCACCCCTAGCTGTGTCCACATTAACAAGTAACACAGACCAATAGGAGGGGATCTGCAGAGCACAGCAGTTGTTGATCAACATCCTCACTGTACGTATTTCCAGTATGTTTTAATTTGGACTAACTCTGGAGCAGTCCCATGAACTGAATGCCCTGTTGCAACTCTAAGTGCACTCCCAGGGTGTGTTTTCCAATTTTGTTTCATCCAGGTCATCTGTCCCAGTGTGAATTAAAGGACAGGAATGGGAGAAAATTGGGAGATAAATTTCAGGAGCTGAACTAAACTGTTAATGTGGACGAAACCTTTGGGTTCTTAGTTAAGATGACTAAGGCACACAGAATAATTCATACTGTAAGTGAGGTTAGAAAGGATCTCAAATGGTTCTCTAGTTAGGCCTTCTAAGCTAGCAGCTTAGACCCACTGCAGTGGAGAGGAATAACCACCTTCACAGCGCAAATCAACACATGCTATGATCTGAAACACTGTTAGTCTTTTCTGGGTTTTTTGGTTTTGTTGTTGTGTTTGGTTTTTTTTTTAACTAACAGAGCTGGGAACTTGAAGTTATTTGGGGATAAATGCTTAATTCCCAAATTCTATCACAATAGAATAAGTCACTCTTTCTGAGATTAATGGGACATGTGTTTTTCCTAAATAAAAGTATGATTAATACGCTTAGTTCTACATTAGTTAGTGCAAAACAAAAAACTATTCTTAATAAAATAATTTTATGGCTGTTAATAATTTTACACATAATTTTACACATAAATACAGCATTTAGGACAAAATGTACTGCAAGAGTGAATCCCACAAGTTAATTTTAAAAGTGGTAAATTGTTTGCTTGCACTTTTGTAAAATTTGTGTTTCGAAGAAATTAAGTGTTCCCTTATTCTTCTATTATATAAGAATTAGTTTTGTCTGGAATGAAGGCTGATAATTAAATTATACACTAGCCATTAACTAGCTTCTTATTCTTATGTTTTTCAATCACTCTTTTATAGAATTCTTTGTCTTGCCTCATTGCCAAATACAAGCATTCAGAAATGCTTCCTCAGGAAACATGTCTGACTACAGGAATATAAAATTTGAAAGGAACAATAAATACTTCAATATTTCTTCTTCTGCTGATAATTTTCTTTAAGGAAGCTGGTGTTCCTTGGGACATGAAGTAAATTCTTGGTCCCACTGAAGGTCAGTCATTAAAACGCAATGTTGCAGTCTGTAGTTTTAAAGAGACATTCAGATTTTCTGAGTATTCAGGCTTATTAACATTGTACCTCTTTTAAGAACATCTCTTTTTATCATATAGAAAATCAGATCACAGAATATTTTCTTTGTTCCCTGTTTCATATTTGTCTTTTGGTATGCCTCGAAGTCTGCAGTTAAATGATATTTGTTACTAGAATAAATGTAGTTTCCCTTTTAATTCCTGTTTGTATGTATTTTCCCCTTTAGATTATTTTCCTTAGAACATCTATATCAGGTTAAGTATGACTGCATTTTTCTCCTAAGTTCAAACTGCATACAAGGTATTACAAAATAATTCGTATTTTCTGATTTTCAGATTACTTTGTTGGCATATTACAAATATTTTATGATTAAAAGTTTTGACTTACATATTTGGAATTCTGTAGTAGTATTCAACTGTTTCTAACCCGACTAGCTATTGAAAAATCTGCTTTTCAGCTTGCTTCACACACTATTTTCTCCTCATGATCTTTCAAGAGTAGTTCATGATAGCTGTAATTTTCCTACAGTCCATTACAGCACAAAGGAAGAACTTACAATTTGCAAAAATCTCTCTTTTAAAATTTTCTAGTTTGCATTTTCATACTTAATTGGACCTGTTGATTCCTACATGTAGTTTATTTCTGCTAAGTGTTTCACTTTTTTTTTTTTATTTTTGTTTTGATACCTGCCTAGGTCATCATGTTTTCCTCTGGGACTCTTCATCCCACTGTTATCCAGCAAAGAGAATTTTTAGAGGCCTGTGAATCTTATGTCTCATGGCCATTGCTCCTGCAAACTCACTGGGATATTGACATGGGTGAGAAATTAAGGGAACAGATTCACTCATTTCCCATTTTGTGAGAAGAAAATCCTTCTGGAGTTTCAACTGGAGTAGTCTGATTCTAGTGTCTATACTGTTGCTGAATAGCCCTTCTCGGAGTGGGGATTTTCTGCAGATGTAGGAATCTCCCTCTTTTCTTCCAGTGGTGTATGACCTGAAACCTTAGATCTGAACACACATGAATATCAAGAGAGTGATTTTGAGACAAACCAGGACATTTTGGCCAAACAGTGCCACATTTACCAAACATTTTTCTTACACACATGAACAGTCCTTTTAAAAAGAAGTTTTTTCACTCTTCTTACACAATGATGGGAAGTGTCACACCCACCTGTTCAATTTGGAGCTAAAGAATCAGGAGTCCCATTGAGCAGAGAAATAATCAGAAACAGAAGACTGTAAAGATCTGTTAAATGATTCCTTCTTGTATCAGTAGTTTCCAACAGGCAGTGTACTTTTGAAAATACTGAACTCTATAAATCAATTTATGGTAGGCCTTCTCAAAATCATACAAATGGGGTATAAACCCCAAAGTTCTTGTTTGAAACTTACAGAGATGAATATTCTCCTTGTGTTTACCTTCACCTACCAAATGGTCTGGAGGTCTGAACTACTTCCTGGAATTTAAAACTTCAAGAGATAAACTTGTTAAAATAAAAATGCATTAGTCTGCTAACACAATGCTACACCAGTATTACCAATGAACATAAATAAAATTTCCCATATATACCAACAGTGTGTTTGTATTCCAGTAATAAGAACAGGAATCTGCTATTTTAGAAATTCTGATCTGTGGATCTTGCGAAGTAGGCTTTATGCCTTCTGGCTGATTTATGCAAGGGCATCTGAAACTTGAAGGCGGTTTAAAAAAGACGGTAACTAAGAAAACAATTTGCTACTGTTTTGGAGAAAGTAATATAAAGTGTCTTCTTCCTGCAAAGAAAAAACAATTAAGAAAATAATTTTAAAATCAAGCAGTGTTATCTCACGGATGCTCTCTGTGCACAGTGATGTAATATTATAGAATCATAGAATCATAGAATAGTTAGGGTTGGAAAGGACCTTAAGATCATCCAGTTCCAATCCCCCTGGCATGGGCAGAGACACCTCGCACTAAACCATGTCACCCAAGGCTCTGTCCAACCTGGCCTTGAACACCTCCAGGGTTGGAGCATTCACAACTTCCTTGGGCAACCTGTTCCAGTGCCTCACCACCCTCACAGTAAAGCACATCTTCCTTATATCTAACTAAACTTCCCCTGTTTAAGTTTAAAGCCATTGCCCCTTGTCCTACCACTAGAGTCCCTAATGAAGAGTCCCTCCCCAGCATCCTTGTAGGCCCCCTTCAGATACTGGAAGGCTGCTATGAGGACTCCACGCAGTCTTCTCTTCTCCAGGCTGAACAGCCCCAACTTCCTTAGCCTGTCTTCATATGGGAGGTGCTCCAGCCTCCTTATCATCCTCGTGGCCCTCCTCTGGACTTTCTCCAACAGCTCCATGTCCTTTTTTGTTATGACACCAGAACTGCACACAGTACTGCAAGTGGGGTCTCATGAGAGCAGAGTAGAGGGGCAGGATCACCTCCTTTGACCTGCTGGTCATGCTTCTTTTGATGCAGCCCAGGATACAGTTGGCTTTTTGGGCTGCAAGCTCACACAGCCAGCTCATGTTAAGTTTCTCATCAAGCAACACCCCCAAGTCCTTCTCCGCAGGGCTGTTCTGAATCCCTTCTCTACCGAACCTGTAGCTGTGAAAGTATGGCATCCTGTAATGGGTATACATTGCTTACATTTGAGATGGAGAAGCAGCAAAAACCTCTAGGCTGACTTTAAAAAAAAATTTAGACCAGTCCCAATAGTGTTTTTATATTCCTGGATCTGGGAAAAGCTCAGTTGTGCCTTGAACATACTTTTCATCCCTCTCCTGCCATGCTTTGTCTTCTGCCAGTAAAAATCCTAGATAGATAAACGGGCAGGAGCCACAGCTACCTGGGGCATGTCTCTCCACTTTTAATAATGAAAAGACTGGGAGCAGAGAGCACCCTGTTGAGTGTTGCCACTCCTTTACACCCATTGCTTCTTTTTTGCAGTGGAGCCTCTCGAGTCCTATCAAAATGTTCATTTTCCTTTCAAGACAGGCACAAAGCACAAGAGGAGGAAGTAGAGAGAAAACAACAAAGAATAAGACACTAGCAATTAGTCCAGGTATTTTTCACTCCCATTAAACATATTGGAAGGTGACCCATGCTGAGAAATTGTCAGCACTTCACCACTGGCTCCGGTGGAAATCTTAGTGAAGCTAATGAGTGCTTTCATGTACAGACGGCCTGTTGGATTAGTATCATTACTCATTGTACAACCTGGGAGAGTCGCTGCAGCCAAGACAGGCACCCTACCAGGCTATGTGCTACACCAGCACATCGCAAAGGGCAGATATAACCCCTGCCACAAGTTTCTTACAGTCTAGCTGTAGGCAAAGGAGAGAAGGAAGGAAGCACCTCAGCCCTGTTTAGCTCCAGGCCAGAGCTCAGAAATAATGAAATAATCAGACAAAGGTTGTACAGAAAGTCTGTAGCAGAGCAAGAAAATGAATGCAGATCTTCACAGGTGAAATCCAGTCATTTCAGTACAAGACTGCTGTTTAATCCTAGTAATTCACACGAGCAAATAAAGAACATCTTTTGAGCAAGGCTGTACAGGGATTGAGCCTGCCCAGCTGCTATTCTTTCACACAGCATACCTCTTTCACTATAGTTTTCTTTAATAGACTGTAAGTTACTGACTATATGCAGGTAGCAATAATGAATGATATAATTAGCTAGATAATTCTGGTTTTCTTCAGTAAAAGCTTAATTTTTTGTATAAGAAAGCACCAGATTTCTTTCAACTTGTGTTGTTATTTGCATATGCTGAAACCACAAAGGACATTGATTATTTTAACTATGCTCAATTTGCCTTTGAAACTGACATTCGAAAAAGCAAAAGAGCTTAAACAAACATGAAAGTAATCTAATACTAACATAAACATGAAAGATAATAAGATTACTATGAATTGATCTAAATATTACTTAAAATAATTAGAAATTATTTTCTGATGGTATACCATTTAAATTAAGCTGTTTTATAATGCTACTTAGAAAAACAAGCAGAGCATTACTTTCCAGTGTTTTACTTATTGTTGTTTATTACGTTATTCAGTAAAGCAATGGGCAAATATGCCTTTCTCTTTATTGCTTTATATTTTGCATACAGCTTGTAACCAACTAGTCTAGTTTTCCACGAGCCAATTTTGTAAGGGCAGGATTGTTGCCATTTTAATACTGCATCATTTTACCACTTTAAATCATGAACCATTTTTCTTTTCCTTGGCACTACTTCTGCTGGTTAAGTTTATGAAAAGCAGTAACATGAAGGAAACAAGCCATGCTAATAACCCTTACAGCCACCAAACAGGAATGGCACGCTTAGAAAAAAATACCAGTTAAATTTCAGTGCTGTTTGTCAAGTTAGCGACAGGGGCCAACCCCAAATTAACCCAGTTTGGTACTGCTTTCTCTGCCTTAGTCCCAGATGATTTATTGGAAGTTTGGGTCTTGTAAGAAACATAGCATTTAGTTTTTCTTCTAAGGTTTATCTGAGCTATCTGAATACAACTAAATTTTGGAAAATAGGTTTAAAATTTGATAGGACCTTGTTTTCTCTCACGATTTAAAGATCTACCTGGCTTCAGCCAGTCTGGAAACTGTTTTGTTTCCAGACAACTGCCTCTTGTACTTTAAGAAGCATTTTTCCTCATTAGAAGGAAGTAAAAGATATCATTTGGATAAACTATTTTCCATTAATCAGATGAATATTTTAAGTGCTAAAGTGAATTTAAAAGTAAATCCACAGAGGAGAGATATCTGGGTGTTTTGGTAGAAATATGAGGACTTACACTGTTTCTCATTCAGCTTTTCAGTCTGATTTTATGAGGTTTACCTCTGCATGCCTAACCTCAGAAGAAAGATGAATGCACTTTTTGTTTTTGAAGATTGTTATTTGTACTTTATAATCAAGATGTTTCATGAGATGTAATTACAGTTTCTATACAGTTGTATTTGGCAGTCAGGTAGGAAGGGCCTGGAGGGAGATCTCAACAGTTGCTCACGGAGCACAAAATATAGAAGTAGTTTAGAAGAAAGTTTTCTGACTTAGAGTGTAAAAAGAAAGGACTAGACACATGGCAATGGCTGTTTATCTAGGTGGGAGAAAGAATAATGGATTCCTTGCACACTCATTCCCCCAGCTTGCCATTTGACTCATGATGTTGGGACCCCTCACAATGGACTTTTGACTTTCCAAGGCTAAGCAAAGTCAATGGCTTTTAGGCCTACTGAAACCTAATAACAGCCTTATACCAAGACAATTTTCGAGGCAGTATTATCACAAACGGAGTCCCATGAAAATGACCCTTAAAGTAATTAACCACCAAGGTCAGACATGCAATGTGACAAGGAAAACAGAGAAGACAGGGCCAAAAGTGTACACTGGAAATTAAAGGAAAAAATAGCACTATGCTTCCATAAATTCATGGGCGAATACAAAAAAACCACCTACTTCTTTAGGAGACTCAAATAAAATATTCAATTTCCCATTTTCCTGTCTTCCGTCATGCTATCCCACAACCACCTTTGATAATGCTGGAGTTATCCCGACTTGCCTGTTTCTACCAGAGAAACTCCCAAGACCCCAGAATTTCATAGAAAGGGCAGTCACTTTTGAGAGAACTGAGCTGTAGTGTTAGTCTCATGATCAAGACCTCACAAGCTTAAAAAGCAAGGTGCACTTCTGCTTATCATCCAGGAGTCAGGAGCAGAGTTCCTCACACCATGGCAATGAACATTTTACTACCTAGGAGCACTCACATTTTCAGTGACTTAGGATCAAATCCCAATTGTCTCTGAACACAAATCTCCCACAAAGGTGACTTAATCCGTGGGCTAGTAAATAGGTACCTCTTAATATCTCCCACTGGAAGTACTCTACTTCCAGTATGTAATTAGCATTCATCTCAGCAGGGACTGCAACTAGAATCTCCCACATCCCAGAGGAGTACCCTAACCATTGGACTGTAAGATTTGTTTGTCATTTTCCCATCTTTCTTTCAGCCCAGTGAATATTTCATTATTTTTATATGCAGTCATGCAGACAAATACACAAAGAATCATACATTTGCACATTTATAGAGTAATATGTATAATTACAGTCATAGCAATACATGCTTGCTTTTTAGAACTGGAGAACTGCAAAATAAAAAAGTTATACTACAGATGCCTGGCACAAGAGTACTGTGTTCATTTAAAAAAAACCCCAAGAAAATAACAACAACAAAACAAAAACACCCCCTCAAAAAAAAAACAAACCTAAAAAAAACAAAACCCCAACCCCCCCCCCCCCAAACCAACGCCAAACAAACAAAAAACAAACCGAACAAATCAAAACCAAAAAAACGGAACTCACCAAACCCTAAAATGGATGGATAAAGAATTTTTATGTTAGGAAGCAAATTTTTTACCTATTAACATTACTACCTCACAAGTGGACGAAACACATCTTTGGCCTATTGCAATGATTCCCAGTATGTGTGTATTGAAGCTGTGCAAAAATCCTAAACCACAAGTAACTCCCTGGGTTTCAGTTTTCGTTATAAGCTCAACACTCAGTTCAGGTTCACTGAAAGGACATTACAAGGCTGGAAAGTCCACAAATGTTGTAATGCTGACTTCTCATACAGCCTACTGTGTTGCACAGCACAGCATATTGACAGATAGCATTTGCTTCCTATTTAGGGATCACTATCATGGTAGCACTCCAAAGATGCACAACTGTTTCATGTAGACATCATTAAATGAAGACCTGCTTTATGTTGACAAAATGCATGAAAAGATATGAAGGCAAGAAAATTACTATTTTAAAGTGCTTGAAAAATAGATCAGAAAAATGATGCTTAGGTGGCAAACTCCAGAAAGAGCAAGTTGGGCAAGGTGAGATTTATGGTACCCTGTGAGATCTTAATTCCTCTCCTGTGTGAATCCAGCCTGTGCTCCAAATGAAGCAGTCTGATGAAAAAATAACCTGCCACTATGTAATTAAGGTCTGTAGCATAATACAGATTCACAAAGGGTCAAATAAAATTTGCTGAGACATTTTCTACATTATTCCTCTGAGATGGAGGGTAGAGCCCGATGAATCTATTAAGCTAAGTTTCTCTACATATAAGTACCTTAAGGTTTCTTTTAAAAAGAGGTAAAAATCAGCAGTTTATATGTAACAGTAGTTTCTAAGTAGCACTAACAGAGTTAATTGCTACATTTTGGACATTAAAATAAAATATTTTTAACTACTTAAGCTCAACATAGAATTACCACGCACAAACTGTAATTTGTAAATGAACCACAGAAGGTGGTTGCTATCTCAAGGTAAACTCGCCCTAAAATGGGCACTCTAGTAGTTGTCAGAACACACCAGCTGATACAGTGGCACACAACCAGAATTGTTCTTACAATTCCAAATTTAAAAAACATAATAATGATTTGCAAGAGTTTGTAACTCAGCTGGGTGGACTGTCATGAAGAAGTGAAACCTACTTCTTCAACCTATAGGCTGGGTTGTTTGGAGTGCTTTACCTTACACAAACTGTTCGGTTGCTTGTTACTAATACTGTAAATTTCACTAATTCTTTCTCAGAAATTTTATTCTCTCCAGAGACAAGTCCTCAGTCACATAGGAAGTACCCACTAAACAAAATGAGAACTGAGTCAGGGAGAAAACAGATTCCTTCACAGTTATCATGGGGGGACACTGTGCAGCCTTGCAACGACTATATTTTGCTAGTCCAGCTGAAATCCCCACTGAAATCCCCCACAGGAAAGGGAATATCTGTCACATCACTGTGGTGGCAGATGACTCAGTTCTGCCCTGTCTGTTCACTTTATAGCAACTACTTAGGAGCTTTCCTAAGGTGGACACACCAGAGCACACAAGGGATGCTCCCCTTCTGCAGCCTCTTAATCCAGCTCCTTTCTTTAGTCAGAGAACACAAGAGTAGATTTGTCACTAAAGGAGGTATAGTTTGCCTTTAATCATCTCAGAAGAGAGCTACCTTTGAAGCTTCTGTTTCTTTATGCCCCTGGCAGAAAATAGTGGATAAATTTAATCTAAGAAATGAATTCCTGCTTATAACTGTTATTTGATAAATCTTATTATTCTGACTATTCAACAGAAAGTACTCCTGCACGGTAGTTATTATTCTCACACAGTTCTAATCCATACCATGTCGCTTTTGTACACAGATTAGTATTTTATTATATCTAAACTAAACATTGTTTGTATAATCTAATTAGATATTTTGCAAATAAATACATTCTGATTAGAATTACACTATCAGAACAGTAATGTAAAGGTTTGAATACTTAAAGAATAAAATGGTTGCTTACCAGAAATTTCTGTTGCATTAACCAAACATCCAGCTGGCTTTGCAAAAATTAAAGCTCCCTACTTAGTCTCCTTTATGTGCATTGCAATTTCTTTCTGTAAAATATTTTGAGAAGATCTATGAGATAAAAAAACATTACAATATGGGTGTTTATAATTCAAAAAATGTCCTGCTAATGCTGAAAATATTGACATTTCTTCCTGAGGTTCTGACAGAAAATGCAATACATTATCTTACGTCAATTGAATAATTAGAGATTATAGTAATTCCTGCAAGGCTTTCATATGAGATATGTTCTGGGAAAATTTCAAAAGATGAGATTTGCGTAAAGGTGGGTGTCATGAAATACAACGTGCCTCTTCTCCTATAACAATGACATACTACAAACAAAAAAATTAAAACTCCTCTAGGGAAAAGTGCTGGCAATGCTCAGGTAAATGTTGAGAAAGCCTGGATTGCAAGTGGAAGAAGGATTTGTCAGTGTGCTCCATACCGTGTATGGGAAGTGGTATACAAAGACACTAACGGAACATTTAGCATCTTTGGATTTAAAATCCATAATGAAATAAAATGATTACTACTTGCTATGATTTACAAGATCACTTCTAAAATTCTTAAGCAAAAATAATGTATTTGAAACATCAGTGACTCAATGCTATTTCACCTCTCCTTTTTCCCTTTAATATTGTGTATATGTTTTATGTGCATTTTATATACATTTGTCAGGAGAATATTAATGTTCTGCTTTATGATTACCACCACCTTTCTAATCATTGCTTTTTATTATTCTTGTTCAGTACAGCTTAGCCACCAAGCTTGAGCAATGAAATAGGGGGAAAAAGAAAAGCAAATACTGTATTATATCATCATCTGGGGAGCGTGATTGTTTCTGCTGTGTTAATTTACACTAAAATCTATGACCCAGTGAGCCTGATTGATTGCCAAGGGCAGAAATCCAGCCCCTGGCCTAGTTTATTTTGTGAACTGTAGCCTCAGATATCGCTGCAAGCCACAATGATATTGATTTGATATACACTAGATGGCTCTTTATGCTCTTTGGGAAATTTATTGTGCAGAGTCAGAACTCAGACAGATGGGGAGAAGCCGCTTTTTAAATTGAAGAGGGTTATCATGGTTTGACTCCTGGGTCACTCGGGTTACCAAGTGGCCTGAGCGTGGCTGGGTCGGAGCAGGCTCAAGGGATTAGTGCTCATCAGTTTTGAATGTCAAATCTCCTCGATGGACTTGAATTATTGCTAATAGGAACTTGCTTGGGCCTATAACATTTGGATGGCCTATAAGTTAAACATCATAACCCTTTCTTCATGTCACGGTCCTTTAATTTATGTCTAAGCATACCACCTTTGCTCTGGACGTTTAGCAGGAGATGGCTGTGTGTTATAAAGAAACCTGCCTCCAAGTTGGACCGCGCCATTACAGCTGCTGTCTGCAGAAGAGCTGTACCCCCACACTTCCTGCTTGAGACAGTGCCACAGCCATGTCCTGTGCCTTCTGCTGCTCACATGCTGTTACCACCGTGGCTTTGCACAGGAGACATCATGAAAGCTAGAGCATAGCTCTACTTGTCCCTGAATTTAGTATTTTTCCTTTAAGGGGATAGGATGAGGTCTTCCAAAACTTCTGGTTGTGGGATGAAAAAGTCTGATATAGTGGGAGATACCATATTCTTTTGGCAATGAATTTTGGGCAGTGAATTCTGGGCTATTCTCTGGGCAATGAATGCATGAGGAAAATAAATGTGCTTCTAAGTTTTTTAACCAATACTTCATGCTACTGTAAATACTGAAGAGACCAGGGAAAATATCTGTGAATCTAAAAGGAGACATTTTTTATATCATAACACAATCAAACTTTTTAATTACCAAAGAAGAACCTCACCACATTTTATCAGTTATCTCCAACAGAGTTATAAACCATACACAGCCCACATTTCCACACTCAGTGTGCTTGAATCAGCACTTAGAGAGAAGGGTTTTCAGTCTCATTCAGAGAGGCAGAGAATTAGCGAGTTCCATGTGTATCTAGGAGATGGGGTAGGGCTCCGTGTTGTTATTACGTGAGAAAGATAATTGTGCTCCCACTTTTACAAGCAGCTACTGGCTCCCTACACACAAAAATTAAGAGCTCTCCTCTATTTTTCTTCAACTAGTATATGATGCACACAGGAATGAGACATAGTAGAGATTAGTTTTCTTAAGTATTTGTTTATTTTTCTTGATCTGATTTTGGTAAAACTGGGAATTAATGCTTTTAAAGAAAATACGGTTTCCCACAAACTAAAAGTACAACATTTCCACTAAAAAAAAACCCCACCAAAAGCCAAAACCAAAGAAAACCCCAAGAAAACCAAAAAACCAAAACCAGAAAGAAAACAAAAAAGCACCTTTTTGAAACACACACCTATTCTATTCCATTTTGCATACGTATCCAAAACAAAGACATCTCAGGAGGTTAATGGTAAAGGGCTTAGCCTAGCCCTTTGGACTCTGTTCTTGGCAATACATTGCAGCTCTGGCTGCATATTATAGATATACTATTACCATTTAAACGTAATATTTCCTGGCTTGTGGTCTGAGATTCATGGGATTTTATTCTTCATTTGAAGTGAATACTAATTGAGAAAGTTACACATTTATATAGCTCCTGAAGAGTAACACCCGCTTCACCTATTTCTCTATTGTAAATTAATATGTAGCAGATGGTGAGCTGAGATAGTTTGACAGCCTACTTACAGTACCATCATTTTAACCTCTGTCTGAAAAAAAATCCCATTAGCTTTTCTGCTGTTGGGCCCTTAACCCCCCAAAGTATCCTTAGTTATTATATCATGGGATTTGCTGCTATGCTAAGGAAGAAAATAATTAAAGATACCCTCTTCCATTTAAATGCTTGTTCTAATTTTACAGGGCATATCTTTTCCTCTTAACTTCTCCAATAATTTCAATTTAAATCTTCATTTAGAATGAGATTTTTCTTCCAAGGGGGATTTTTTTTTATCTTCAGGGACAACTTAGTACACTGCAGAAGCAAACACAGAAGCCCTGCCATATATTATGATTAATGTGGAGTAAGGAGCTCCTCACTAGAAATGCAGAATCAAAGGAAGCAGAGCACATAAGTAGAATTTAAATTCAATACACATTGGAATCTTATGGTTCAATTCAAAGTGGCTCTAAAGGAAGTAATTAGACACTCACCAAGGCTTTCAGTAAGAAAAAACTTTACCTAAGAAGGACCTGCTCAGTCTTCATTCAAGGTGCTGTCACTCTTTTTCCCCTTCACTCTTCCTAATAGAGAAAGCAGAAGGATTTTTTGAAGATTTGTGAATCCATGTTAAGAGCTTTAAATTTAAGTCTCCTTTAAAAGAAATGGTCTAATTGAATGATTTCTTCTGATGGACTGATAGAAGTGTTTTATTTGTTGCAGAATATAAATGTATAGATGATTGTCAGAGATTTGCAAGAGCATTGATAGCTCGTATTTAGAACTCTTCCACACAGGCTGAAACAAGATACTGTTCAGTCCTATAGCATTGTTCACATGCTGTTGTATGGGGGTTTTGAAGTCAAAGAGGAAATGCTCACTGTCTCTGGGAATAACATCTGGCCTTGGACCCTCATTCTTGCAAGATAAAAATAATGACCTTGCAAGATAAAATAATGACAAAATAATGTGTGAACTTCATAAAACATGATTGACTTAAGCCAGTACATTCACCAAAGCTTCCAGAATGTTGACTTAACTCTTTCACATTTTACAGAAAAATGGACCAAAACTTTTTGTAAAAGGGTGTAATTTTCATTCAAATGTCCTCTTACATGAGAGCGTGAAGGGAAATTGTCAACTTCATCATTCAACCCATCTCCACAGTTCTTCTTTACTTTGGCAATTGTAATGCACACAAATGTACACAAAAATGAAGGCCCATATAGATTTGTTCACTCTTTTTCCTCTCTCACAGATATTTACTTAAAAATAAAAGCTGACTTACCTATGCTAAAATAAAGACTGTGTCTTTCATTGATAGAGAGAAGAAATTAACATTAAAAATATCTCTGTGGCTTTCTGTTTAGATGTCTTTTTTTCTTCTCACTTGTGAGTGAAAGCGAAAGGTTTCTGCTTTTATGTATGACACTTGTAAATCAGGGATGTTCCAAGCCATTACCACACCAGTGCACACTGTGGTGCAATCAGGAAAATGTCTCCTTTTTCACTCTTTTGTAACTGTCTTGTGCCGTATGGAGCACCTTTTTCTCTGGATATATATCCAGTCAAGGAAGGACAAGAAAAGTTATAAATTGCACTCACAGGGCAGCAAAACCAGCTCCAAGGCTCTATAAACTGTGGCCAGAGATTGCAACTGCCATTCCCAACCAAGCATTGCAAAGGCACAGATGAGAGCAGCTGGCTGGGGAACTGGAGCAGTACAGAGTAGTCATGAGCCCCAGATTGGGAAGGATGAATTTCACCTCACCAGTCCCTTTACACAGCCATTGCATAGATCCCCAATTACTCTGGCTTCATGGGAGTGTAGGGGATTGAATTTCACTCAGAGAGTTAGAAATACAAATAAACATTTTATTAAACAATTAGAGCCCATAATTGTGGATTACCTTTCATTTGTATTAGAGAAAGACACGGTATGGTTAGACCCCGAGAATCCTGTTTGGTGTTTACGTCACATCTGATCACTAACTGGCATTTCAGGATTGTTTCTCTTTTCTTCCACTTTTTTTTTTTAATTTAAATTGATTCCAGATATCAGAAATATAATTAATTTCCCCTCACCCTATATTGAGACAGCAGGCTGAAATAGCAGATTGAACACAACTTTAATTTTGTTTCTAATAAGAAAATACTTTACTTTTTAAATTGGTCACTTTTAATACCTTCTTTTTGCAAGTCTGAGAGGTAACCAAAACATTTTTTAGTTGTTTCCTCGGTTTTATGTACTATGGAGAACGACAGTAATGTCCCTTAACACACAGCCAAGTAACATAATAAACTTCCTTCATATTTCAGTACAGCAGGATGCTTAAATATGACTTTGAAACACTTTCAGTCTCTTTTTTTAATACGGGAAATAGGTCATGATTTTTAATAACACTTAAAGTACCTATGGCTGATTAAAACTTTATTCCTTATTTGAAAACCTTAATTTGGATCTTGATTCAAAGCCCTGTTAAAAGATTTTCAGCTGTTGTCTTTTACATAGGGCTGGCTTAGTTTCCCAGGAACTAAGGAGGAGCAGGGACTTGGTCACTCTTGGAAAGAGAGTGGAAAGATCCTGCCATTTCTGGGAAAACTTCTCACAAGCAAACTTCTCCACGATTTCCTGGTTGGAGGAGAAGATAGTGAGTTGTCTCCTGCTGTCAAAGAGCACAGGCCTATCAAGTGCGAGCTAAGCAAAGCACTTTAAACAGACAGTCTACTGTGAGGCTTGTGATTAGGACCTGCATATTTTTCAAGTGCTTGAGGAGAGACTTGAACCCAAGAAACAAATAGAAGTCAACTAAGCCACCCAGTACTAGTGCTAAGCTTTTAAAATGGAAAAAAAATGGAGACCATGATGTTTTTTATGAACTCTAGGATTTGTCTATTTTCAATTTACAATGAAATGAATTGCTAGAACAATGCCACCTGTAGCACTAGTGACACCACTTCAAATCCTCATCTAGGTTTGAAAATACAGTCTTTGTGATTAACTATGGTGGTTATTCAGAGCTGCACTAATTGCAGTTACCTGGCAAGAACAAAGTCCTTCTTATACAGGTAAATCAGACTTGGATGATAGTAGCCTCACCATTGCTAAAAGTGTGAATGAAGTCATAAGCCAAGCACATGTAGAATTCAGAAAAAATACCAACGGAGTGAAATGATTTTGTATGGTCTTTCAAGCAACATAAGCTGCCCCTGAATCACCCTTATTTGGCTCTTCTAATTTTTTGGGAAAAAAAAATTTCTAATAAAATAAAAATCAAGTCACCTATCAAAATTTTAAACCCTTGTATGTTAGAGAATCAGAACTTAGTAAGTAATTTCAATAGATTTATATCCTTTTACTACTGAAAATATGTTTTATTTTTCACTCTGAATTTACTAATGTTTAACTTCTAGCTATTTGATCTTATAATTTGTCTGGTAGATCAAAGAGTACTCTGTTATCAAATTTCTGTTCATCTTGGTACAGCATCTTTCTGAGAACTCTTGTTCAGCTGATTATCTTCCACTGACCTTGCCTTCACCCCAGGAGCCCTTTCATCATCACTACTTTATATAGGACAGTCCTACTTCATACAGGACAGTCCCCAACCCACAAACATGTCCTTAACTCATTGTGAGTACATGTAGGTTTTTGCAACTGGCTACATTAAAATGACCCCATATTGCCCAGCAATCCAGGTAGTTCTGCAGCAGTGACTTGTCTTCTTTACTATGTTTTTGTGCCATCTGTAAACTTTGTTGGTTACTATTTAAAGTTGTCTTCTCGATCACTGACAAAAATGTAAGTAGAATAAAGTGTAAAACTATTTTTTTCAGACCCCATTTAGAAGCAAAGGCATTTGATGATAATTTCCTCTTAGAAGTACTTTTTGAGACTTACTGGTTAGCCAGGTATTAGTCCATTTAATATATTACATGTTGATTTTGTATCACTCTCATTTCTTAATCGAAGTACTGTGTGGTAATAAGTGAAATCTCACTGAAATCTCTGTACTCTATATCAACTGGACTATCTCTAGCAACCTAATTTGTGATCTTATTAAAAATATATTAAGTTAGCTTGATAAGGTCTATTTCTGGTACAACCATATTGTCTGAGATTAGGATTTTTTACTCTCTCTTTTGATTGTTTATGCATCAAGT
Source organism: Nestor notabilis (assembly GCF_000696875.1). NCBI lineage: Eukaryota > Metazoa > Chordata > Aves > Psittaciformes > Psittacidae > Nestor > Nestor notabilis. The sequence goes on along the minus strand of NW_009944963.1, from coordinate 7,966 downwards.
CTCCTATCAGTCATCCCATCATCTTTTTCCAGTGTTGTTATCACGACAGCAGGCCTGCAGTTACTGACATCATCCCATTTTCTCTTTTTAAATATCAGTATCTCACTGGCTTTCTTCTAGCCTTCAGGAAAACCTCCATATTTTAAGAATTACTAAAACCCAACAATAATAACCCAGAAAGTTAATGCTTTCAAATTATTTGAAGCCAATTATTTAATGCTACTGATCTTAAAATGCCCTACTTCAGAGGCTTTTTAGTATTCCCTCGAATTACTATGGGGATGGAAAATGTGTCATGATTGTGATCATGAGATGATTAATACCTCATCCTGTTTCTCCTCACAATACAGAGCATTGCTGTATTAATATTTACACACCTCCCATTACAATCTGATAACAGCTCTGTTCCTTTTCTAGGATTCCCTTCATTCCTAAGCTAGTTTCAGACAAGCACTGCTGTCTTGTCCTTAGCTCTTTTGGTCACTGATTTTTATTTTTTTTTCTTTCCTTCTTTGCTTCTCTCTCAGTTTTGTACAGTTCCTAGTTTGTATTCATTGCTCTCTACTTCTCCTCCCCTTTACTTTCATCTTGTTTCTATATTGGTTTTTTATTCCCTTTCTTTATAGCTGCCTTCACTTCCTTAGTAAACCAGACTGTTTTTTAATTCCACATAGCCTTTTCTGTCAGATATGGAATGTGGCTTTTCGGACATCTAGTAAAACATTCTTAAACAGTTCCAAACTGCCATTTACGTTTTTGTCTTTGATTTCTTTCTCTGGCCTGATGTGTGTTGTAATTATTTTCAGCTTTGTGAAATGGTCCTTTAAAAGCATCAAGTACATATATTGCATTTTGGACGCCCTCCTGACTAGTCTAGCCAGCCTGGCTCCGAGACCATTGGTTCCCCTTCTACTGAGATGGAAACCATCCAAACTCTGCAGCATGATATCTCATCACACAGCGAAGCAATCTTTTACAAAATAAAACCTTTTCCATGCACTGCTCAACTGATTAGATATTAAAGCCATTACTGGAAATCCGTTGTCAGAATTTTCTGCTTTGCATTTCCTTTCTCTTTTGGTACAGTTCATATTCTTCAACAAAAATGTTATCCTCTTTCAGCACTTGCTTTAGTACCATTAGGGTCTGGCAAACTGGGAGGTGTCTTGTCTAGAACTGTGACCATTTAACTTGCAGGATTTGCTGCTAATCTCTGAGTCACATTTAATCTCCTGGCTCTCCCAAGACAGAATCAAATCTATATTTTTGCAACATGTCCCAAGCGTGATGCAATCTTTTAAGGAAAGAATCCCTTACAAGGACCATTCCATGAATCATGTTTGAACTACGTGAATATAATTTGTCAGACTGGGTTCTCAAAGGCATTTCTGTCATTTTCATACTGAGAAGATGAAAGTGATGAGACTCACAACTTTAGCATTGCTGAGTTTACTCTGGGGCTCCTCTAGTGGGACTTGAATCTGGGTTAAGATTCCTAAATGCAGAAAGAAAAATCCAGGAGAAGGCATTTGGGTGTGCTGCAGGTGTCTGAAGCTCCTACCTGTGTCCATCCAGGACAGCCAGTGGCGCAATAAGGAAACAATTAGGCTCAACCTAAATAATCTTTTCCTAGTAGTGAATAGTCAGTAGAGTATATAAAAAAATAAATCCTGAGATATCTGAAGACAATGAGGCATTTCTGAAGCTCACTGAAAAATAACAGGCAAGACTCAGAACTGTTTTAATATTACTTTATGGATAAGCTCACAAGACTTCCCAGCTCACTCACAAACTTACTCAACCTATCGCTTGATTTGACAAAAGTTTCAATGTAGCTTTATGGTAAACACCACACCATCAATAAATACCTCTGGGATTTTAGTGGTTGAGACTACATCCATAAAAGTGGTAACAACCATGAGGTGAGAAATGACATGTCAGCCAACTTTAATAATGCATTGCTCTTGACCTACATTGCTTATCAGTTACTCGGTGGCAAGAAAAAATACTGGTGTTAGAGTATCTTAAGTTTCATTTTCCTTTAATTAGAAAACAAAATGAACGCATCTAAGATAATGTTAATGAAGTCAGCATCAAGTTTAGTACTGGAATGTCAGCATCCTTCCAGATTTAAGAACCTATTCATATTTTTACATTGATGAGACTTGAGGAGCAGTATGACAGGTATGGAACAGCTCCTGTTTGGAGAACCACTCAATGTATCTAATGATCCAGTTGATTTTCATTTTTCTAATAAACTGTAAATTATATAATTTTCATTCTTCCCAAATGAGACAGTTAAAGCTTATATAGTGTGTAACTGTTATACTCCATTTAATTTAGGCAAAATACCTGTGGAAGGAAAATTTGTGAGGCCAGGTACAAAGTTTATAATCACACTAGACATTAAAGAGCCATTTCAATACTCTCCTACTTCCTTTAATTTTTATGCATGAGGAATATATCCATAGCAGCCTTATCTCCTGAGCTTAATACCAGCCTGGAGACTGCACTCCCTGCTGAAAGCAAAGAGATTTATTTCTCTGATTTCCAACTCAATGTTTATTTCTTCTCTATACCTCTTAGGTCTTCTTTAACTTGATGATTTTAGATGCCTAGACTTCTGCAGCATCAGTCAGACCTTTCTACCTGCTGCAGTTTCTTTGCATCTTTCATCAAAAAAATAAAGAGTCACAACATAAAGTGCTTCAAATATGGCAAAAAGACAATTCTGCCCGTTATCAAACCAGGAAAACTTACCAGGCCTGATGAAGCTACTTGTTTGCTGATAGACACTGAGAGTTTTAGACCTCTTTTCCCAAGTTTCTATGTGAATCAACAATTCAAAAATTTTATGTTGATATACTTTCTCACTTTAAACAAAAGGAATTTGGAAATTACAGTTATTTTAAATTAAAGCAATGGAGACTGAAACATAGTTTCATCAGGCTGTGTCATCCCTCATGTGCTTTCACAAACTGCTGTTCATTATGTCATAATGAAAATGTATCTTTGTGGTAGAGACTGCTTTGTAACTATAAAACTAACCATAGTTTCTAATATAGCTTTGCCATGGTTCCTGACCTTGGACCATACAGACAGCATTTCTTTTGTGCACCCACAGCGGTAATTTGTGGTTAGTAGATGTTGAGTTTTGTATGATGAAAATCATTATATTTAGCCAGCAAATTCATCCCTCTTTTCACTTTCAATATCTTTAGAATTACAATCTTGTTTTTGCACAATATCATTAAAACCTAAGTTCTATTAAAAAATAACATAGAAATCTATGTCTTATTGACAACCAGCATGATTTAGCTTGCTCACTACCAGATTTGAAGCTACATTTGTTGCCAAATTAGCCTTTCAGAAGCAGCTAAATACTGAACTCCTCTAATAAAACAGACAAAAAACCTATACAAGATTCCTTCCTAGACCCATTCAGTAAAGATTCTTTTCTAGCTTGATGATTGCCTAATGTACATTGCAGTTGTACAGGTAGTTCAAAAATTGAAAGAACATGTCTGTACAAGTTAAAACTAAACCAAATCAAACCAAAAATTTCAGAAATGAGGAGTCTGAAGGTGTCTGTATTCTTCTGTGAGACAGAGCATGGGAGACTCTGAGGAAACACAGTATTAAGTGAAAGGACTGCTCTTCTGCAAACCTCCTTTGCCTCTGTGCTTATTGGTGCTAACTCTCTTGGCCTGTCATTTGCAGGAGGATTAAATGGATATCCCTGTTTTGAATCAAACCACTGAAAGATGTTTGACTGCCTTCTGTGTAGAGGTTGATAGATTATTTTTAATAAATCTGTTTCCAACTGGGCTACACAATAAGGGTGCGAGAGAAAGCAAGCTGGGGGTAAGCAGAGAGGGTACAACAGCATATGGAAAGTTTGTATAAAACTTATGATGTTAACATGACTTCTTTCACCTTAGGAGAACCTATAAACTTACCTATTTTCTCAGCCTACAAATTCCTTAGTATTTCCCTGGGGATGGCTGAATGGTTCAATTCAAAGGATTTTTTTAATTCTTGTAACCCTAATCTTCATCATTATTTCTAATTCCTCAGTACGGGACCAGAAATATTGATGATCTAATACATTTTACAGAGCAGCACACAACCTTCTTTATGGCACTTACATCATTATGTAATATGTTATAAAGCAACTTGCATGTTGTAAAACTCATTAAAAAGATATATTTTTTTCTCTTAGCTTGAGTTCACGATGGCCAAAATTGAGGTGGAAAGCTATTAAAGTTCCAGAAATCCTAGCAGTACATGTTCCTTTCAAATGTTCTTTTCTGCCCTCTTACTTGGTGTTTTCTGTCACATTTTCAGTATTTCTGATGTGGGTCTATTGAGAGGTAATTTCTCAGCACGGCAGCTGAAGTAAGACTCCTACGGGATTAGTAACCCAACCTCATAAATCGTTACCTGGTTTCTGTCATTTACCCTGATTTGGTCAGGACAGTTGCTAACTGAAAGAAAGTCGCGTAAGCTGAAGTGAGAGAAGAATGATACTGAAATACAATATAAAAATCTAAATTAAACTTTTTTTCATAAATGACTGGACAGATTTTAACACGTCAGAGCTTTATCACCAGTGAGGTACTAGCCACTTCGGGAAAGTCACACGAAAGGATAGGATAATATGTTGAGCATTTTTAAGACTCATTTGATGTTTTTAGCTTCTTACTGTTTTCAGCAATTCTCATGTTCCTCTTCTATTCTCTTGCATACTGTATATACACATCTTGTGCTGACTTTGTGGGAATTTTTGGCTGCAGAAATAGACAATTACCAGGGCACATGCTTACTGCTCTAGTGGTTGGGAAAATTAGAGATTGTCATTACAT